>NW_022437745.1:23789-26928 GCF_009761245.1 Sapajus apella
TTTTTTTTTTTTCCTTCAGACCTGCCCAGCCCAGCAAGGAGGCAGCCTAGTCACTGTCGGCCTATAGCAGCTTTGCTGAGCTGCCGTGGGCTCCGCCCCGCTGCTGAGTGAACTTCCCTGCAGTCCTGTTTATATGGGTGTAGTTAGAACTGCTTTGGCGATGGTGGCCCGCCTCTCTTGGGGCGGAGTCTCTACTGTGGTGGGTTGCCTTGGCAACGGCGGGCTGCCTCAGCAATGGCGGGTTGCCTTGGCAACGGCGGGCTGCCTTGGTAATGGCGGACGCCCCTCCCCTACAGAGCTGGACCGTCCCGGGTTCAGCTGCGCTTGCTGTGAAACTCTCAATCCAGAGTTTCTGGTTGCTGTTCTTTTGTGGGGGTGGGACCAGCTGAGCCTGATCGCCTGGCTCCCTGCCTCAGAGCCTTTTTTAAGTTGGTGTTCCAGTCGCCTGTTGAAGAGGTGCCGGGGTCTGTTTGTTTTCCCCTGCGGCCACTCACTGCGCTGGCTTAAACAGCGGCACTGAGGTTTGTGGCGCTTTTTTTTTTCTTTTTTTTTTTGCCCTATAATCTACTGTCCTGGTTCTCTGCTCAGTCCCCTTTTTGAACCAGCGTATGGGCGACTTCCCGTGGCTCCAATCGCAAGCCTAAAGGGCCCCCGGACCAGTGTATTTTGTACAGAGAACCACGGCTCCGGGGCGCCGACAAAGCAGCCGCGCGGGGCAATGCAGCGGCGCTGGCCAAAACAGCGGCGCTGGCCGAAACAACCGCGCTGGTGACCGTGGAGCACCTCTGCCCGGGAATTTGCTAGTCTGTGGGCAATAAAAACACGGCGTCCACTCACCCTCTGCGCTTTCACTGGGAGCTGCAATCCTGAGCTGTTCCTAAACGGCCATCTTGGATCCACCTTCCTTACTGCTACTTTTTATATGCCTGTGTACGGCTGGAAATTTCCATTGCTGGATTCTCCAAAGAAAGTGTTTCTGAACCGCTACATACACAGATCAGTTTAACTCTATAAGGTGAATGTCCACCTTGAGAACCATTCTGATAGAGATCTCCGTTTTTCTTTTAGAGCCAGATGATTCTCATTACAGCTTATATTCCCATTCACTCTGGAATATCCAAACGCAGCTTTTAGAAGAAACGTGTTTCCAACTTGCTGAATCTAAACATAGATGCAACTTCTTAAGATCAAACAACACACAGCAGAGCAGTTTGAAATACTCGTTTCTCCTGAGTTTTAGATGCAGTCTTACTGCTAATTCTTATGTGCCTGTATATGGCTGGAAATATCCATTTCTAGATTCTCCAAAGAACGGGTTTCTGAACTGCTAGAGACACACATCTGTTTAACTCCGTAAGTTGAATGCACACCTTGACAACCGTTCTGCGAGATAACTCCACGTTAGTTTTAGAGCCAGATATTTCTCATTAAACCATATACTCCCTTTCACTCTGGAATATCCAAACGCAGCTTTTAGAAGAAACGTCTTTCCAACTCGCTGAATATAAACATAGATGCAACTTCTTACGATAAACCAACACACAGCAGAGCAGTTTGAAATATTCGTTTTTCCTGTGTTTTTGATGCAGTCTTACTGTTAATTCTTATGTGCCTGTATATGGTGGGAAATATCCATTTCTATATACTCCAGAGAAAGGGATTCTGAACTATTGCAGACACACATCAGTTTAATTCTGTAAGTTGAATGCATACCTAGACAACATTTCTGTTAGATTGCTCCACTTTGGTTTTAGAGCCAGATATTTATCATTACATCATGTACTCCCATTCACTCTGGAATATGCAAACACAGCTTTTAGAAGAAACGTGTTTCCAACTCGCTGAATATGAACATAGATGAAACTCCCTAAGATAAACCAACACATAGCAGAGCAGTTTGAAATATTCTGTTCTACAGAGTTTTAGATATAGTGTTACTGCTAATTCTTACATGCCTGTTTATGGGTGGAAATATCCATTTCTGGATTCTCCAAAGAAAGGGTTTCGGAACTGCTAGAGACACACATCAGTTTAACTCTGTAAGGTGAATGCAGACCTTGACAACCGTTCTGCTACATAGCTCCACTTTGGTTTTGGACCCAGATATTTCTCATTACACCATATTCTCCCATTCACTCTGGAATATCCTAACGCAGCTTTAAAAAAAAAAATTTGTTTCCAACTCGCTGAATCTAAATGTAGAGGCAACTTCCTAAGATAAACCAACACGCAGCAGAGCAGTTTGAAATATTCGTTGCTCCTGAGTTTTAGATGCAGTGTTCCTGCTTATTCTTATGTGCCTGTATATGGCTGGAAATATCCATTTCCGGATTCTCCAAAGAAAGTGTTTCTGAACTGCTAGAAACACATATGTGTTTAACTCTGCAAGTTGAATGCACTCCTTGACAAGCATTCTGCTAGATTGCACTGCTTTTGTTTTAGAGCCAGATATTTCTCATTACACCATATACTCCCATTCACTCAGGAATATCGAAACGCAGCTTTTAGAAGAAACGTGTTTCCCACTCGCTGAATCTAAACATAGATGCAACTTCCTAAGATAAACCATCACACAGCAGAGCAGTTTGAAATATTCGGTTCTCTTGAGTTTTAGATGCAATGTTACAGCTAATTCTTATGTTCCTGTTTATCGGTGGAAATATCCATTTCTGGATTCTCCAAAGAAAGGGCTTCTGAACTGCTAGAGGCATACGTCAGTTTAACTCTGTAAGTTGAATGCACACCTTGACAATCGTTCTGCTATAAAGATCCACTTCTGTTTTAGACCCACATATTTCTCATTACACCTTGTATTCCCATTCAATCTGGAATATACAAATCCAGCTATTAGAAGAAACGTGTTTCCAACTCGCTGAATCTAAACATAGATGCAACTTCCAAACATAAACCAACACACAGCAGAGCAGTTTGAAATATTCGTTGCTCCTGAGTTTTAGATGCAAACTTACTGCTAATTCTTATGTGCCTGTATATGGCTGGAAATACCCATTTCTGGATTCTCCAAAGAAAGGGTTTCTGAACTGCTAGAGACACACATCAGTTTAACTCTGTAAGTTCAATGCACAACTTGACAACCGTTCTGCTAGACAGCTCCGCTTTTGTTTTAATGCCAGATATT
>NW_022437746.1:0-26486 GCF_009761245.1 Sapajus apella
AAAAAAAAAAAAAAAAAAAAAAAAAAAAAGAACTAGAAACAAAAACCACATGATCATCTCAATAGATGCAGAAAAGGCTTTTGATTATATTCAATATCCATGTTGAAAACCCTCAACAAACTAAGCACTGAAAGAATATATCTCAAAATAATAATAGCCATCTATGACAAACCCAGCACCAACATCATACAGTATGGTCAAAAGTTGTGTTTGAGAACCGGAACAAGACAAAAATGCCCACTCTCACGACTCCTACTCAACATAGTACTGGAACTCCTAACCAGAGGAATCAGGCAAGAAAAAATAAAAATAAATAAATAAATAAAAGGGCGTGGTGGCTCATGCTTGTAATCCCAGCACTTTGGGAGGCCGAGGGTGGGCGGATCGCAAGGTCAAGAGTTCAAGACCAGCCTGGCCAACATGGTGAAGCCCCGTCTCTATTAAAGATACAAAAAATTAGCCAGGTATGGTGATGGTGCCTGTAATCCCAGCTACTCAGGAGACTAAGGCAGGAGAATCAGTTGAACCCAGGAGGCAGAGGTTGCAGTGAGCTAAGATTGTGCCATTGCACTCCAGCCTGGGCAACAGGGTGAGACTCTGTCTCAAAAAAAAAAAAAAGAAAAGAAATAAAAGGCATTTAAATAGGAAAAGAGGAAGTCAAACTATATTTACAGATGATACAATTTTATAACTAGATCTTGGACAAGGTAGCATAAGAAAAAGTAAATCAATAAATAAAAATACAAAATAATTTTGTACCTAGAAAACGCCATAGTATCTTACCCAAAAGTTCCTAAGGCTTATAAACAATTTCAGCAAAGTTTTGGGATGCAAAATCAATGTACAAAAATCAGTAGGATTTCTATAACACCAACAGTGTCCAAACTGAATGCCAAATGAAGAGCATAATCCCATTCACGACAGACACACACACACCTAAGAATACAGCGAATCAGGGAGGTGAAAGATCTCTACAGTGAGAATTACAACACTGCTCAAAGAAATCAGAGATGACTACTTACAGGGAAGAGGACAAAGATGGGGGGAAAAAAAAGAAATCAGAGATGACACAAATGGAAAAACATTCCATGCTCATGGGTAGGAAGAATCAATACTGTTAAAATGGCCATACTGCCCAGAGAAATTTATGGATTCAATGCTATCCCTATCAAACTACCAAAAACATTCTTCTCAGAATTAGAAAGAAGAAAAAAAGATTCTAAAATTTTCACATGGAACCAAAAAAAGAGTCTGAATAGTCAAGGCAATCCTAAGCAAAAGAACAAAGCTGGAGGCATCACTGTTACCCACCTCCAGACTATACTATAAGGTTACAGTCACCAAAACAGCATGGTATTGATATAAAAACAGACATACAGACCAATGTAACAGAATAGAGAGCCCAGAAATAAAACCGTAAGCCTACAACCATCTGATATTCAACAAAGTTGACAAAAGCAATGGGCAAAGGACTCCCTATTCAATAAATGGTGCTGGAATAACTGGCTAGCATGTGGCTAGCCAGTTATTCCAGCACCATTTATTGAATAGGTAAAGATTGAAGCTGAACTCCTTCCTTACACCGTATACAAAAATCAACTCAACATGGGTTAAAGACTTAAAGGTACAACCTTTCCTAGAAGAAAACCTAGGAAATACCATTCTGGACATAGGCCCTGGCAAAGATTTCATGATGAAGACACCAAAAGTAATTGCAACAAAAGCAAAAATTGACAAATGGGATGTAATTAAAGAGCACAGTGAAACAATCAAACAAATACAAAAACAACAACAACAAAAAACCTATCAACAGAGTAAATAGACAACCCACAGAATGGGAGAAAATATTTGCAAGCTATGCATCTGACAAAGGTCTAGTATCCAGAATCTGCAAGGAACTTAAATTAACAAGCAAAAAACAAACACCCCATTAGAAAGTGGGCAAAGAACATGAATGTACGTTTTTCAAAAGAAGACATATTGTGGCCAAGAAGCATATGAAAAAAATGCTCAGCATCACTAGTCATTACAGCAATGCAAATAATAACCACAATGAGCTCAGATGATGATAACAATGTGGAAAAAAGGGACCACTTATACAGTGGTGGGAATGTAAATTAGTTCAGCCACTGTGGAAAGCAGTTTGGTGATTTCTCAAAGAACTTAAAACAGAACTCCTTTCAACCAAGCAATCCTATTATTGGGTATATTAAAGGAATATAAATCGCTCTACCATAAAGACACATGCATGTATATGTTTACTGCAGCAGTAATCACAATGGCAAAGACAGAACCAACCTAAATGCCCATAATGGTAGACTGGATAATTCCACTGCCTGCAACATCCTGGCTAACCAGAGGTCCTGCATCTGTCCACATGACAGTTTCACTGCTAGCATAACCAGCATTTGAGAGAGCCAGCCCACTAAACACATCTACAACCAAAGACTCACATAGTATACTTCACTCCCTTGTCACCTCCACTGTAACAGGTGCTGTTATCCATGTCTAGGAGACCTGAAGATGGATCATATCACAGGACGCTTGCAGATATTCCCCAGCACCAGCCCAGAGCCTGGCAGACCCACTGGGTTGCTAGACCCCAAAGAGCAATAATTATCACTGCAGTCCAGCTCTCAGGAAGCCCCATTCCTAGGGGAAGGGGGAAAGCACTTCAACAAGGGATCACTCTGTGGTATAAATCAATCCGAACAGCAGGCTTTGAGATCCAGATTTTTCCACTGAAATAGTCTACCCAAATGAGAAGGAATCAGAAAAGTAATTCTAGTAATATAACAAAACAAGGTTCTATGACACCCTCAAAAGACCACACTAGCTCCCCAGCAATGGATCCAAACCACTGCTTCTTTTATTAGCATATGTAACATTCTCCAAGATAGACCTTATGATAAATCACAAAACAAGTGTCAATAAATTTAAGAAAATCAAAATTATATCAAGTATCCTCTCAGACCACAGTGGAATAAAACTGGAAATTAACTACAAAAGGAACCCTCAAAACTATGGACATTAAATAATCTGCTGTTGAATAATCTTTGGGTCAACAATGAAATCAAGATGGAAATTTAAAAAATTCTTTGAAGTAAACAATAATAGCGACACAACTTATTAAAACCCCTGAGACATAGCAAAAGCAGTGCTAAGAGAATAGTTGATAGCATTTAATGTCTACATCAAAAAGTCTGAAAGAGGTTCAATGCAGTGGTTCATGCCTATAATCCCAGCACTTTGGAAGACAGGTGGATTGCTCGAGCTTAGGAGTTTGAGACCAGCCTGGGTAATACGGCAAACCCTGTTTCTACAAAAAATACAAAACTTAGCTGGGTGTGGTGGCGTATGCCTGTAGTCTCAGCTACTCAGGAGGCTGAGGTGGGAGGATGGCTTGAGCCCATGAGGCGGAGGTTGCAATGAGATAAGACTGTGTCTCTGCACTCCAGTCTGGGCAATAGAGCCAGAGCTTGTCTCAAAAAAAAAAAAAAAAAAAAAAAAATCTGAAATAGTGTAAGTAGACAATCTAAGGTCACAACTCAAGGAACTAGAGAAATAAGTGCAAACCAAACCCAAACAAAGCAGAAAATAGTAACAAAGATCAGAACAGACCTAAAAGAAATTGAAACAAAAATGCCTATCAACCAAGGAGAGGATAAAGAAAATGTGGAATATATTCACCATGGAATACTACTTAGCCATAAAAAGGAATGAAGTAATGGCACTCACAGCAACCTGGGTGGAGTTGGAGATCATTACTCTAAGCGGAGTAACTCAGGAATGGAAAAACAAACATTATATGTTCTCACTTGTAAGTGGGAGCTAAGCTATGAGGGTGCAAAGGCATAGGAATGATATAATGAATTTGGTGGACTTGGGGGTAAAGCGGGAGAGCGGTAAGGGATAAAAGAATACATATTGGGTACAGTGTACACTGCTCGGGTGATGGGTGCACCAAAATTTCAGAAATTGCTGCTAAAGAACTTATCCATGTAACCAAAAATCATCTGTTCCCCAAAAACTATTTAAATAAAATAAAATAAAAAAGAACTCTGCAATACCTTTTGCAGTTTGTCACAGCAAACACCATAATGTAAAAAAAATCTATTCTTTTCAGTATAATGAATTGATTGTTATCATAAAAAAAAGAAGTACTATAACAGAGATTTTGGAAGAACACAATAATGGTATCTTACTGAGACCTTGGGTCAGTAAAGTTTTCTTAGAGAAGTTGGCACATAAAAGGAGTTTTGAAGAACCAACAGCAGTGGCTGGCTCCATGGAAATGGGAAAGAGAGGAGGAAGGGAACAACTGGATGAATCTCAAGGTTCTTTTATAATTTACAGGTTTAGGCTTGACTGAATCTGGTCTCTTTCTAAACGTGCTTTTTAAAAGACATGTATAAACTATTGCTATTTTTGTTCTTTTCATTTTATAACACTGTGGATGAATTTATAATTTGTCAAAGTCTTAGCCCAACCTCCTATTTTTCTTCGGTTAATTGAAACAGTGGGTTCTGAATATGTAATGTCTAAATTTTTTTTAACATTTTTAATTACATAAAATTCTGCTACTATGAAGTCTAGAAAAAAATTAAAAATTAGCTTGGCAGAGTGGTGCATACCTGTAGTCCTAGCTATGCAGGAGGATTGTTTGAGCCAAGGAGGTCGAGGTTGGAGTGAACTATGATTTTGACACTGCGCTCCAGCCTGGGTGACAGAGCAAGACCTTGTAGACCTTGTTTAAAAAAAAAAAAAAAAAAAAAGACTTTTTACTATCTGACCCCTGTCATCTTCTCCAACTATTTCTAAGCATTTTCCATAGACCCCATAAGCTCCCTGCAAGGCAGATAAACTAAATTACTCATTGTCTGACTCCCAAACTAACCACTCTTGCCTTCTCACCTTTGCTCATACTATCCCCAGAAGGGTCTCTTGTACATCCTTTCTGCTAATCCATTTGTTCAGTATATAATTTGGATATCTATTAGGCATTCTGTGGGCCCAAGAAATATTATAGTTAAAAAAAAAGACACAGTTCCTGCCCTCAAGGAGCTTACCCACCAGGGCAGCTTATTCTTTCTTCAATTCTAGGTTGAAGACCCATCTACTTATGAAGTCCTACTCTGAGCTCTTATTGCATTTATAGGTTGCTCACATATCCATGCTAATCATAATCCCTAAAAACACAATCCCAAATGCCATAATCCTGAAAGATCAAAATCTCTAAAGTCTAAAAATCCCTAACATCTAAAATCCTGAAAATCACCATCCTGAAAGATTAAAATTCACATGTTGAAATCCTGAAAGTGGAATTCTGGGAAAGTACGTTTTTTTATTGTAAGCAGGATAGTTGTATCATGTTACTTGTATCATGTTAGGTGGAACTATTCCCTTCCTACTCTCTTTATTTGCATTTGGCAGAAAGTTCAGGTGAGCAGATTAGTCACATGGTACAACAACAATGAAACTTCTGTCTAAAAATGCATCATTTGATTGGGCGCAGTGGCTCACACCTGTTATCCCAGCACTTTGGGAGGCCAAGGCAGGCAGATCATAGGGTTAGGAGATTGAGACCATCCTGGCTAACACAGTGAAACCCTGTCTCTACGAAAAATACAAAAAATTAGCCAAGTATAGTGGCACACGCCTGTAGTCCCAGTTACTCGGGAGGCTGAGGCAGCAGAATCATTTGAATCCGGGAGGCAGGGGTTGCAGTCAGCTGAGATTGCGCCACTGCACTCCAAACTGGGCGACAGAGCGAGACTCCATCTGAAAAAAGAAAAAAAAGAAAAAGCATCATTTGGCCAGGGGTGGTGGCTCAAGCCTGTAATCCCAGCACTTCAGGAGGCCAAGGCAGATGTATTACCAGAGGTCACGAGTTTGAGACCAGCCTGGCCAAAATGGCAAAACCCTGTCTCTACCAAAAATACAAAAATTAGCCAGGTGTGGTGGCATCTGCCTGTAATCCCAGCTACTTGGGAGGCTCAGGCAGGAAAACCACTTGAACCTGGGAGGCAGAGGCTGCAGTGAGCCAAGATCATGTCACTGCACTCCAGCCTGGGTGACAGAGCAAGACCCTGTCTCTAAAAAGAAAATAAAAATAAAAATGCATCACTTGTCTGTAATGGCATTCCTTCCAGCTGATAAAATTCCAGGAACTTTTAATGAATTAAAGCCACATTTGCCTAAAAAAACTAGTAAAGTTACTGATGGGTTCGAAAATAATTATGTGCATGGTAGAATAAGAAGACATATACTTAGCCAGGCATGGTGGCCCACAGCTGTAGTCCCAGCTACTTGGGAGGCTGAGGTAGGAGAATCACTTGAACCCGCGAGGTGGAGGTTGCAGTGAGCCGAGATCATGCCACTGCACTCCAGCCTGGGTGACGGAGTGACAGTGACACTCCGTCTCAAAAATAAAAAAAAAAAAAAGAAGACACATACACAATGGTGTTGCTATTCAATTACCAGTATTATTTGTGCAAAATCTGTGGTCTGTATATTGTTTCACATGGAATGGATTTCTGTATACTCAAAACAACACAAAAGTATGGAACAAAACGTGGGCAAATTTAATAGGAAATGCTTATGTCTGTGTATATCATATCGATATATATCAAATGTGAATGTATTCCACAAGGAGAGCCATGCCCTAAAAGAAAAAAAAAACTATTTTTCTTTTCATTCACAGCTTTTCATTATGATGCAAGACTTCAAAATATACTTAAATTACTGTGAAAGTTGGCCAGGTCTTATGGAAGACCTCTGTGCAACTAAGTGCCCATAATTTATTTCTGTAACACATTTTTCATATGTTAAATTTTATTTTTAGTTTTTTTGTTTTTCTTAAGTTTTTTATCCCACTAGTCAGTCATATATATAAATACTATATATATGAATATGTTATATATATATATGTGTGTGTATGTATATATGATGGAGTCTCGCTATGTTGCTCAGGCCACAGTGCAGGGGCTATTCACAGACACAAGCATAGTGTATTACAGCCTCCAACTCCAGGGTTCAAGTGATCCTTCTGCCTCTATCTCAACCAGCTAGAATTACAGGTGTGTACCATTGTACCCAGCAATCTCGGCTCACTGCAACCTCCACCTCCTGGGTTCAAGCAATTCTCCTGCCTCAGCCTCCTGAGTAGCTGATACTACAGGCATGGGCTACTACACCCTGCTAAGTATGTGTCTTCTTATCCTACCATTCACATAATTATTTTCGAACCAGTCAGTAACTTTGCAAGCACTATTTTTCACAATTCACTGTGCTATATATTTCACCTCTGCCTCATTTCCAGTAATAAAAGTACAAATTATATTAAGGCTTTTAGAGAATTATAATTTGTTTTATGCATTTTATAAATATGACTCCAAAACAGTGCATTATCATGTTGGCTTTGTGTATAAGCATTGTGTGTGTCAGAAAAAAAAGATCGAAACTTCCTCAATAAATGAAGAGATGTCTTTTTTGTGTATCTGCATGTGTGGAAGATAAAATTTTTCAGCTGAGCACAATGGCACACACTTGTAGTCTCACCTACTTGGGAGGCTGAGCTGGGAGAATCATTTGAGCCCAGGAGTTCAAGTCCAACCTGGGTAACAAAGCAAAACACTATCTTCAAAAGAAATAGGCTTAGCACGGTGGCTCATACCTATAATCATAGCAGTCTGGGAGGCCAAGGTGGGTGGATTGCCTGAGATCAGGAGTTCAAGACCAGTCTGGGCAACATGGCAAAACCCTGCCTCTAATAAAAATACAAAACATTGGCCAGGTGTAGTGGCTCATGCATATAATCCCAGCACTTTCGGAGTGAGGTGGGTGGGTCACCTGAGGTCAGGAGTTTGAGACCAGCCTGGCCAACATGGTGAAACTCCCGTCTCTACTAAAAATACAAAAATTAGCTCTGTGTGGTTGTTGGATGCTTGTAATCTCAGCTAGTCCGAAGGCTGAGGCAGAAGAATCACTTGAACCTGGGCGGTGGAGGTGGCAGTGAGCCAAGATGCACCACTGCCATCCAGCCTGGGCAACAAGAGGGAAACTCCATCTTAAAAAAAAAAAAGGTAAATGAGCTGGGCAGAGTGGTGTGTGCCTGTAGTCCCAGCTACTTGGGAGGCAGAGTAAGGCAGAATGAGCCCAGGAGTTCAAGGCTGTAGTGCATTGTGATTACATCTGTGAATAGTCACCGCATTCCAGCCTGTGGCAACATAGTGAGACCCTGTCTCTAAAAATAAAAGAAATAAAAAGTAAATAAATGTCTTTTAAATAATTTTCTAAGTTATTTTTTTCCCCGAGCTACATTTTCAGGATTTTCTTTTTCAAGATTGTGATTTTGGAGATTTTAGACTTTAGGATTTTTTATCTTTTGAGATTTTAACATGCAGCATTGTTTCTTTTGGGATTATGGCCTAAACACCTTACTTATTATAGTCTACCAAATATTGATAGTTTTAACTTATAAATCTTGTCTTCCTAGCCAGAAGATAAGTTATTTCGGAGCAGCTACCATTTCCTCATATCTCCAATGCTACATAAAATGCTTTAAAAATCATGGCTGGGCACAGTGGCTCATATCTGTAATCCCAGCACTTTAAGAAGCCAAGGCAGGTGGATCACTTGAGGTCAAGAGTTTGAGACCAGCCTGGCCAACATGGTGAAACACCTGTCTCTACCCAAAATACAAGAATTAGCTGGGTGTGGTGGTGCACGCCTGTAGACCCAGATAATCGGGAGGCTGAGGCAGGAGAATCACTTGAACCTGGGATGTGGAGGTTGCAGTGAGCCAAGATCGTGCCACTGCACTCCAGCCTGGATGACAAAGTGAGACTCCATCTGAAAAGAAAAAAATAAAAATAAAATAAAAATCATTAGAGGAATGATATTAACAAGCTGGTAGAGTAGGAAGCAACAGATCCTTCCCCAACAGAGACACAGAGAAGTCAGGTATTATGCATTTTTCACTACAGTTATTTCCAGAGCCAACAGTACACCAAATAGATATTCAGATTATTTACTGAACAAATGAATGGGTGAGAGGCAGTGGGAAGGCCCTTTCTAGAGAGGAACAATATAAGCAAAGACAAGAGAGCAAGAGTGTGTTTAGTGTGTTAACAACATATGGACCTGAATACCTCTGTGAGAACTCTGAAGAAGAGCTGAGATGCTACAGCACCAGGCCACTGTAAAACCAAAAAAAGATTACAGCACAAGAGGTAGGAAATTTCACAGTGTTTGGCATGTCCCTTCATGTCCTTCTTCCTATGTGGCATAGCACAGAGTAAGTTGGAGGAAACCCCCCATACTGGGTCTACTCCTTCTGAACAGAAACAAAAGACTTGATCATGTGTCCAACATTCTGGCTTGTCTGGGGCTTCCTGAGAGACTGATTTCTTTTTTTTTTCCTTTTTTTTTTTTTTGAGACGGAGTCTCACTCTGCCACCAGGTTGGAGTGCAATGGCCCGATCTTGGCTCACTGCAATCTCCACCTCCCTCTGCCTCCCAGGTTCAAGCAATTCTCCTGCCTCAGCCTCCTGAGTAGCTGGGATTATAAGTGGGTGCCACCACGCCCAGCTAATTTTTGTATTTTTAGAGAGATGGGGTTTCACCATGTTGGCCAGGATGGTCTCGATCTCTTGACCTCGTGATCCACCCACCTCGGCCTCTCAAAGTGCTGGGATTACAGGTGTGAGCTATCCTGCCTGGCTGAGAGACTGGTTTCTATCTCACATGGCTCAGAATACTGAATGGACAGGTTCCAGAGTTCAGAAGACACTGAAAACAGAGAGCAGGATGTTAGCACTGAAGTTCCATAGGCAGACATCAGGGGGAGCAAGAGGTCAGCAAAAGGTTGAGAGAGCCTAGAATCAACAGCCGGGATAATTGGTAAAGGTCTTCCTCTGCAAAGCCACTATACAAAGACTTGGAAAGATGGTTGTTTGTTTTAAGTACTTAAAGCTCAGCAAGAGATTATAAGGCATACAAATACACAGGGAAATATGGCTGAATTAAAGAAATAAAATATAACTCCAGAAATAGGCCCTAAAGAAATGCAGATCTGTGAGCTGCATGATAAAGAATATAAAATAACTTTTATAGGTGCTCAGTGAGCTAAACACAGATACAAAACTAAATGACACGAGAAAAACAATGCATGACCAAAAAGAGAATATAAAAAAGAGAAACAATGAAATGGTTCCAAACAGAAATTCTGGACCTTAAAAAATTCAATAACTGAATTGAAAAATTCATTAGAGGGGATCAATAGCAGGTTTAATTAGGCAAAAGAAAGTAGAGTCACAGGAGCAAAAAAGGAAAAAGACTGGCAAAGATCGCATAAAGGACTTACAGGGCACTATTAGGACAACATATTCTGAAATGCACATTATGAAAACCCAGAAGAAGAGGGAGTGACAACGTGGCAGAGAGCTTATTTGAAGAAATAACAGCTGAAAGCTTCCCAAATCTAAGGAGATAAATGGATATGCACATTAAAGAATCCAAAGAACTTCAACAAGGATAAATCCACAGAGGATCACAAAGACACATTATAATTACATTATCTAAAGTCTGGTGAGGTGTGGTGTCTCATGCCTGTAATCCTAGCACTCTGGGAGGCCAAGGCAGGGGATCACCTGAGGTCAGGAGTTCGAGACCAGCCTGACCAACATGGAGAAATCCCATCTCTACTAAAATACAAAAAAATCAGACAGGCATGGCGGCGAGTGCGCCTGTAATCCCAGCTACTCGGGAGGCTGAGGCAGGAGAATTGCTTGAATCTGGGAGGCAGAGGTTGCGGTGAGCCAAGATCACACCACTACACTCCAGCCTGGGCAACAAGAGTGAAACTCCGTCTCAAAAAAAAAAAAATTATCTGAAGTCAGAGAACATATTCAAAGCATCAAAAGAAAAGCAATTCATCACAGGAAAGGGAGTTTCCATAGATAATCAGCACATTTCTCAGCAGAAACTCCAAAGTAGTGGAGATTTCTAGATGTGAATGAAGTTTTTAACAATTTAAAACAGAATGATGTTAACTTTCAAGATGTTTATGTAATTACAGCAGTAACCACAAAGAATCTATAGAATATATATAACAGGAAATGAGAAGAGAATCAACACATATTGCTACAAAAAAAAATCAGCAAAACACAAAAAGGCAGTAAAAAAGGAAGAACAAAAAAGCTACAGAAAACAATTAACAAGATGGCAATAGTAAGTCCTTCCCTCCCTAATGGTAGTTTATGTTTTATTTTAGATAGGCTGGCACTCTGTTGCCCAGGCTCAGTGCAGTGATACTATCATAGTTCAGTGCAGCCTCAACCTCCTGGGCTCAAGTGATCCTCCTGCCTGAGCCTCCTGGGTCTGGGAATACAGGCGCATGTCACAACATCCGGCTAATTAAAAAAAATTTTGTTTTGTAGAAATGGGGTCTCCCCATGTTGCCCAGGCTGGTCTCAAGTGATCTTCTTGTCTTGGCCTCCCAAAGTGTTGAAATTACAGGCACAAGCCACCATGCTGAGCCAATAATTAACTTTAAATGTAAAGTCATATATTGACTGAATAGAGTCAAAAAAGGATGGATCCAACTATATACTACCTACAAGAGACTAACTTTAGATCTAAGGATGCATAGACTGAAAGAAAGTTTGGAAAAAGATATTCCATGCAAATGGTAACCAGAAAAGAGTAGGAGTAGGTATATTAATGTCAGACAAAATAGACTTTAAATAAAAAACTCTCTCAAGAGATTAAAAAAAAAAAAGACATTATATAATGATAAAAGAGGCAGCCAGGAAGATAAAACAATAATAAATATTCATGCACCAAACACCAGAGCTCTTAAATATATTAAATAAACTTTGACAGAACTGAAGGGTAAAAGAGCAACGCAATTATAGTAGAGAACTTCAAACCTCCATTTTCAATAATGGACAAAACAACCAGATAGAAGGTCAACATGAAAAGAGAGGACCTCAACAACATTATACAACTGGACCTAACAGACATATATAGAGCACTCTACCCAACAATAGCAGAACATACTGAAGTGCACATTCTCAAGTACACATGGAACATTCTCTAGGACAGACCAATGTTAAGCCACAAAACAAATCTTAACAAATTCAAGAAGAGTAAAATCACACAAAGTATCTTTTCTAATGACAATGAAATTAGTACTCAAGGCACGTGGAAAACTGGAAAATCCACAAATACATGAAAATTAAACAATCCACTCTTAAACAGCCACAGGATCAAACAAGTCACAAGAGAAGTTAGAAAATACCTAGAGACAAATAAAAATGAAAACATATCAAAACTTATGGGATACCGGAAAAGCAATGTTAAGAGGGTGGTTTATAGTTGTAAAAGCATACATTTAAAAAGAAGAAAGGGCCGGGCGTGGTGGCTCATGACTGTAATCTCAGCACTTTGAGGGCTGAGGCAGGCAGATCACCTGAGGAGTTTGAGATCAGCCTGGCCAATATGGTGAAACCCTATCTTTACTAAAAATACAAACATTAGCTGGGCATGGTGGTGCACACCTGAGGCAGAAGAATTACTTGAACCCAGGAGGCAGAGGTTGTAGTTGAGCTGAGATCCTACCACTGCACTCCAGCCTGGGTAACAGAGTGAGATTTGGCCTCAAAGAAAAGAAAAAATAAATAAAATAAATAGATAAAATCAGACATGAAAGAGGAAAAATTATAAATGATGTTACAGAAATCAAAAGGATTACAAGAGACTACCATAAACAATTGTACATCAATAAACTGAATAACCCTAGAAGAAATGGATAAATTATTGGAAAAACACAACACTTACCAAGACTGAATCATGAAGAAAATAGAAAAGCTGAAAAAAAAAAAAAACCAATGAGTAAGGAGATTGAATCAGTAACCAAAAACCTTCCAACAAAGAAAAGCCCAGGACCAGATGGCATCACTGGAGAATTCTACCAAACATTAAAAAATGATTAATGCCAAGCTTTCCCAAACTCTTCCAAAAGCCGAGGAGCAGGGAACACTTCCAAGCTCATTCTATGATGCCAGTATTACCCTGACACTAAACCAGACAGAGACATTACAAGAAAAGATAACTACCAATGAATATTCTTTGTGAGTATCGAGGCAAAAATCCTCAACAAAATACTGGAAAATTCAGTAGCATATTGAAAGAATTAAATGCCATCGATAAGTAGGACTCATTTCTGGAATGCAAGTATGATTCAACACATAAATATCAATCACTGTAATACATTAACAGAATAAGGACAAAAAGATGACCATCTCAATTGATGCAAAAAAGGCATTGGACAAGATTCAGCACAACACCCTTTCATGATAAAACATCAAACAAACTATAAATAGAAGGAAACTGCCTCAGAATCATCAAAACCATGTATGAAAACCTAACAGATAATATCATACTTGGTGGAGAAAGACTAAAAGCCTTTTCTCTAAGATCAGGAACAAGCTGATGATGTCCACTCACACTACTTCTATTCAACATAATGTTGAAAGTTCTAGTCAGTGCAATTAGGCAAATTAGAAAAGAAGTAAATTTATCTGTTTTCAGATAACATGATCTAATAAAAAGAAAATCCTAGGCCAGGTGCGGAGGCTCACACCAGTAATCCCAGCACTTTCGGAGGCTGGGAGGGCGGATCACCTGAAGTCAGGAGTTCAAGACCAGCCCAACCAACATGGTGAAACCCCATCTCTACTAAAAATACAAAAATTAGCTGCGCATGGTGGGGGGCACCTGTAATCCTGCCTACTAGGGAGGCTGAGGCAGGAGAATCGCTTGAACCCAGGATGTGAAGGTTGCAGTGAGCCGAGATATTGCCATTGTAATCCAGCCTGGGCAGCAAGAACAAAACTCCGTCTCAAAGAAGAAAAAAAAAGGAAAGAATTTTGACACGTTACAACATAAATGAACCTTGTGGACTTCAGGCAGAGTGAAATACACTCATTGAAAAAAGACAAATACTGCATGAATCAATTTATATGAGGTATCTAAAGAAGTCAAATTCATAGAGATGAAGTAGAATGGTGGTTGCCAGGGACTGGGGGAAAGAATGGAGAGTTTTTTAACAAGTATAGAGCCTCAGATTTACAAAGTGAAAAGATTCTTTAGAACTGTTTCACAACAGGCTGGCACAGTGGCTCACACCTGTAATCCTAGCACTTTGCGAGGCCGAGGCAGGTGAATCACCTGAGGTCAGGAGTTTGAGACCAGCCTGGCCAACATGGTGAAACCCCATCTATACTAAAAATACAAAAAGTAGCTAGGCATGGTGGCTCACACCTGTAATCCCAACTACTCAGGAGGCTGAGGCAGGAGAATTGCTTGAACCCAGGAGGTAGAGGTTGCAGTGAGTGGAGATCGCTGGACTACACTCCAGCCTTCGAGACAGGAGTGAGACTCCATCTCAAAAAAGAAAAAAAAAAAAAAAAAAAAAGAACTGTTTCACAACAATGCAAATATACTAAATACTAGTGACTGCAGTCTTGAAAATGAAGGATTTAAGATAGTAAATATGGCCAGGAATGGTGGCTCATGCCTGTAATCCCAGCACTTTGGGAGGCTGAAGCAGGTGGATCACCTGAGGTCAGGAGTTCGAGACCAGCCTGGCCAATATGGTGAAACCCCGCCTCTACCACAAATACAAAAACTATCCAAGCGTGGTGTAGTCCCATTTACTCAGGTGTCTGTAGTCCCAGCTACTCAGGAGGCTGAAGCAGGAGAATCGTGTGAACCTAGGAGCCTGAGGTTGCAGTGAATCGAGATCATGCCACTGCACTCCAGCCTGGACAACAGAATGAGACTCCATCTCAAAAAAAATAAAAATAAAAAAACAAAGATCGTAAATTTTATGTGGTTTTTATCACACACACAAAAAGATAAGCATTAAAACATTTGTCCAGGTTGGGCTCGGTGGCTCACACCACCTAGCTAACACACCTGACCATCCTGGCTAACACAGTGAAACCCCATCTCTACTAAAAATACAAAAAATTAGCCAGGCATGGTGGTACATGCTTGTAGTCCCATCTACTCAGGAGGCTGAGGCAGGAGAATCACTTGAACCCAGGAGGCAAAGGTTGCAGTGAGCCAAGATCACACCACTGCACTCCAGCTTGGGCAACTGAGTGAGACTGTCTCCAAAAAAAAAAAAACAACAAAAGAAAAAGAAAAAACACTTGTCCAATATAAGATCTGTGACTTCAGTTTACAATCTCATATGGAAGATGAAAAATAAACACAAAGAACCTGGATAGGTAAGGCATCTCAAGGTGCCAAGGGAAACACTGAAAGTCTTACTAAGAAGCAGGCTGGCCTAGTGGGGTGGCTCATGCCTGTAATCCCAAAACTTTGGGAGGCTGAAGCAGGTGGATCACCTGAGGTCAGGAGTTCGAGACTAGCCTAGCCAACATGCTGAAACCCCATCTCTACTAAAAATATAAAAATTAGCTGGGCGTGGTGGCACACACCTGTAGTCCCTGCTACCTAGGAGGCTGAGGCAGGAGAATCTCTTGAACCTGGGAGGCGGAAGTTGCAGTGAGCCAAGATCCCACCACTACACTCCAGCCTGGGTGACACAGCAAGACTCTATCTCAAAAAAAAAAAAAAAAAAAAGGGCAGTGTAAAGTATAGTTCAACTAAGATTTCCCTGAACATATTTCCAACTAACATGATATCACTTGGGAGTTCATTCTATCCCAAGGTAATTTATCCTAACCCAAAATGAGATCTAAATCTACTAGTTGAGATGAATGATTTCCCCAACCACTAATCTTCAGATCAATAATTTCACTCACCAGTGTAAGATTCCTATCTATTTTATTCTTGGGAAACACTGGTTTCTTTATTAAGAGATTCTATTTCTCCAATGTTGGTGTTAAAATATTGTTTCTTTTATGGTAATAGCAGATGTTAGTTTAAGTTGGTGTATACATGTGTGTGTGTACACACACATGTGTATTTTAAAGATCTATGAAATCAAAAAGTCTGAGAAACAATGTTTTAGATCAAATCCTTAGAACAAAACCTTGGAGAGCCTTTTATTTACTTATTTTTGAGACAAGGTCTCACTTTTTCACCCAAGCTGGAGTGCAGTGGTGCGATCTCAGCTCACTGCAACCTCTGCTTCCCAGTTTGAAGCGATTCTCATGTCTCAGCCTCCCAAGCAGCTGGGACTACAGGCACATACCACCACGCCCAGCTAATTTGTGTATTTTTTGGTAGAGACAGGGTTTCACCATGTTGGCCAGGCTTCTCTTGAACTCCTGACCTCAAGTGGTCTGCCTGCCTTGGCCTCCCAAAAAGCTGGGATTACAGGTGTAAACCACTATGCCTGGCAGGAGAGCCTTTTAATCTTGATTCTATGATTGTAAATGTCACAATTTTCTAGGCAAGAGCTTCTCAAGGTAATAATCAACATTGATGTTGAGCTCTTTTGCGATAGAGGGCTTTTTTTTTTTTTTTTTTTTTTGGCATAGGACTGTTTCTTCATTGAAAGTACTTTCATTGGCAGGGTACAGATTACAGGCTAATGCCTGTAATCCCAGCACTTTGGGAGGTTGAGGCAGGCAGACCACCTGAGATCAGGAGTTCCAGACCTGCCTGACCAACATGATGAAATCCTGTCTCTACTAAAAATACAAAAATTAGCCAGGAGCAGTGGTGCACACCTATAATCCCAGCTACCTGGGAGGCTGAAGCACAAGAATCATTTGAACCCGGGAGGTGGAAGTTGCAATGAGCTGAGATCATGCCACTGTACTCCAGCCTCGGCAACAGAGTGAGCCTCTCTCTCTCAAAAAAAAACAAACAAACAGACCAAAAAAGAAAATACTTTTTTTTGCCCATTAGCACTCTGTAAAATGGTTAAGGAATAAATTTTTAATCTGTCACTTATAAAACCTGTTTAATGCCACACAATGTGATCCTGCCATTTTAATGCTATAGGTTTCTTATTTAAAACTACCTTTTTTCAGACCCTTTTTTCACTTGCACAACTGGAAACTCAACACTTTTAAAGCTTTAAAAACTTGCAATATTAGGCCAGGTGCGGTGACTCTTGCCTGTAATCCCAGCACTTTGGGAGGCCAAGGTGGGTGGATTATCTGAGGTCAGGAGTTCAAGACCAACCTGGCCAACATAGCGAAACCCCGTCTCTACTAAAAATACAAAAATTAGCCAGGCATGGTGGTGCACGCCTGTAATCCCAGCTACTAGGGAAGCTGAGGCAGGAGGATCACTTGAACCTGGGAGATGGAGGTTGCAGTAAGCTGAGATTGTGCCACTGTACTCCAGCCTGGGCAACAGAGTGAGACTCCATCTCAAAAAAAAAAAAAAAAAACTAAAAATATTTTTAAACATTTCAAAATAAAAACTTGTAATATTAATAAGTTCCAACATTTGAACAGCTCTCTCAAGCATACTTTCTTCCTTCTGCTTTGCATTCCCAAATAGCTGCTGTGTGGTAAGTTCAACAAAGATATGCAGAATTTGCAAAGGAAACACTCTAAAGACACACAACATTCAACTTCAAATGATGTAGCACCACTGGGGACTCAAAGAAATCACAGATGCAGATAAGCCTAGGGGGCACTGACAAGCACCTGATATATTTATTTCTGAAGAGAGGATGCCAGGTGCAAACTGTGCCAAACTCAATGCAGAGTCCTCCCTTGTCCACAGTTTTGCTTTCCAAGGTTTCAGTTACCTGTTGGTCACCTGTGGTCTGAAAATACATAAGTACAAGTACAATAAGATATTTCAAGAGAGAGAGACCACATTCATAAAACTTTTATCACGGCATGTTGTTACAGTTGTTCTAGATTATGGTTGTTGTTAATCTCTTACTGTACCTAATTTATAAATTAAGCTTTATGATAGGCATGTATATATAGGAAAAACATAGTATATATAGGGTTCAGTACTGTCCGTGGTACTGGATACCACGGTAGTGAAACAGCCATCCACTGGGAATTGTGGAAATGTATCCCTTCAAGGATAAGTGGAGACTCAAGGACCAGTGTGTGCAACGGGTAGGGATCTGCTGGCTAGATAACAATTGCTGGTCAGTGGCTGTCACCTTCAGCTACAAAGGCTAAAGTGTGGCTATCAACATCTACATTCTTCAACCAGTTATTTATCTTAATGCTAAAGTGACAGTTGGCCTTGAGGCATATTTACTCATCTACCTAAAAAATAAAACTGGAAGTAAAGGGAAAACACATAAAAAGCTTAATAAAATTTGTATTGAGCATGTTATCTCCTTTCAACATGTTATCTCCTTTAAACCCTCTTTGCATCTTACCATAGAAAGATTTCATCTGGGAGCAGTGGCTCACGCCTATAATCTCAGCACTTTGGGAGGCTGAGGTAGGTGGATCGCTCGAGCTCAGGAGTTCAAGACCAGCCTGAGCAACATGGCGAAACCCCATCACTACAAAAATATATATATATAAAAATTAGCTGGGCATGGTGGTGCATGCTTGTAGTCCCAGCTCTTCAGGAGGCTGAGGCAGTAAGATCACGTGAGCCTGGGTGACAGAAGTTGCAGCAACTATACTTTAACCTGGGCAACAGAGTGAGACCCAGTCTCAAAATTTAAAAAAGTTTGTCTAATCTCATCTAGAGTATGAGGAATTCTTTCTTGGTATTCTAATACCTTCTTCACACCCAAGATTATGGCATGCCTAACTATAATTCCTATTTTCCTTTATCTACCTGATTAGACTTTGAAGTCTTTAAGACTTGGAATAATGAGCCTGTTATTGTTATCTCTGTAACACAGCCATCACATGCATACTTACATAGTTCATCAATAAGTGAGGATTCAATGGATGAATGAATCTCTTGAAAATATGTTTAGTACAGACACAGTCAAAGTGAATTCTCTCTCCGTAGAAGCAGCTGCTATACTCTTAAACATGATAATGTCAACCAGGGATTTAGCAGACATCTTAAAGACTGAGGATACAGACAAAATGCAAATGGGGTGTGTGTGTCTCTGTGTGTGTGTGTGTGTGTGTGTGTGTGTGTGTGTGTGTGTGTGTGTGTGTGTGTGTGTGTGTGTAGCATGAGGTTGTGTATCACGGAGCACTTTTCAGTATCCTAACAAAATGCAAATGGGGTGTGTGTGTGTAGCATGTGGTTGTGTATCACGGAGCACTTTTCAGTATCCTAAGGGCTCCATCCATATTTAGCCTAGCATTGCTGCCCTATCATTCAGGCAACTTCTTGACTGCTGAACAAAGTCTCTCCCTAATTAGAGACCCACCAAAACCAAAGGAAAACCTATTCTATGGTGAGAGACTTCCCCCACATCATAATGGGTATAATAAATACTACCTCTTCCCCAAGGTTGTCATAAAAGAGAGATTTACACGATAATAGGTATCTATGCTTGCCCGCTCCAGCTGCTTTATTCTTTTAAATTAAGTCACAGCGTTCGTGTTATGAGATCACTGTGTTCCCTATCTTAGTGATAGTTCCCTATCTCAAGATTCCCTCCTCCTTCACCACTTCCCATATCCCATAAATTCCCAAACCCTATTGATTCTTCCTTATGAGCCTTGACTAATTCTCTCCATCATATCTTTATAATGACCAATAAGGCCCTACATGCTCAGATCCCTTTTTCTCTCTGACCTCATTATTCTCCCTCTCACCTACTCCCCACGAGCCATGCTGGCCACTGTTCTTCCAACACACCAGGCAATCTCTCATCTCTGTGCAATTCTGGTTTTTTTTCTGCCTAGAATGCTTTTCCTTCAGATATCTAAATGGCTTGCTTGCTTCTTCACTTCATTCACATGTTTACTTCTCAGTGACGTCTTCCCTAATCACTCTATTATAAAATCATTCCCTACTTAACACTCTCTTATTTCTCTTCCCAACTTGTTTTCCTCTCTCACAATTATCACTATCTAAACATAGTATGTATTTACTTAAGTAGTATCTTTCTCCCCACTAGACTATAAGTTCCATGAGGGCAGAGTTCTACTTGGGTCACAGCTATATCTCAAGCACTTGGAGCAGCACCTAGCAGAAAAAAAGATGCTGAGTACTTATTTTCTGAAAGAATAAAACTACTTCCACATCCATTGCCTCTAATCTAATTTAAACTATCATCAGTTCTAGCCCACATTACTGTAACTGCCTTTTAATGGGTCTTCCTGAATTCAGGCTAAAACTCAAATATGTCATTCACACTGCCTTGAGGAGAAAGTCCAAACTCCTCAACATGGGTTGTCTTTCAGAGTCTGATCCTGCATACCCCCATAGCCCATCCCTCTTTCTCTATACCATGACTATGCTCCAGCTGCTCTAAAGTATTTTAAGTTCCCCAAAAGAATTATTCTCTCTTACCTCTGGGCCTTCCCACAAGCTGCTCCCTCCCCTAGAACATTTTCATCATTCCCCTGGCTATCCACTCCTTCCTTAGCCTGACTCTTACTTATCCATCACATCTTAGCATAGTCATTCCTTCCTCCAGGAAACCTTCGACTACCCTCCAAGGCTGGGTTAAGCATATCTTCCATGTGCTCACAGAGCACACATGTGTACTTTCCCTTATTCAGCATCTACCATGCTACACTGTAACTGCCTGTCTGCCTGACTGTATCCCAATTATAACAAACCTGAAGACATGGTGTCAAGAACAGAGCAGTTACCTAATAAATTTTGTTGAATTAAAGACTGAATGAATAAACAAATAACATTCTACTTCAGTGTCCTCTCTGGCAAACTATTAGTTGCTATGTCTAAGATTCTTTTTACATATGTAGGTGAAAAAATATTCTGATAAAAACTGAGAAAGCTAGGCCAGGCATGGTGGCTCACGCCTGTAATCCCAGCACTTTGTGAGGCTGAGGTGGGTGCATCACAAGGTCAGGAGTTCAAGACCAGCCTGGCCAAGATGGTGAAACCCCGTCTCTACTAAAAATACAAAATAATTAGCTGGGTGTGGTGGCAGGCACCTGTAATCCCAGCTATTCAGGAGGCTGAGGCAGGAGAATTGCTTGAATCTGGGGGGCCAACATTGCAGTGAGCCAAGATTGTGCCATTGCACTGCAGCCAGCCTGGGCAACAGAGTGAGACTCAAAAAAAAAAAGAGAGAGAGAAAGCTAAAGTATTTTTCTAGTTCAAAAAATAAGACAAGCTTTCTGATCAAAAAAAAGTACTTTAAACCATGATGAAAGGGTCCTAAAATAAACTAGAATACCAATGGAAATAGTTGCAGACAATATAAAAACAAAGTGTTTAATCTGTCTAAATGTTGTATATCCTAGAATACTTAATATATTGGCAAGGACCACTAGCTAAGAGTTCCATTTACGGAAAACTCTTATGAATTAGTGGACCTAGACAATGACCATCAGCAGCTACTCAACACAAAGAAAAGAGAGAGACATCCAGATATTATGTACCTCCTGATGGAAATATACACATTTATTTCTTCCACCAGTGTATCTGATACCACTGGGATACAGTCACCAATATTCAGACTGGAGGAAACTCTACAAGACCAATGACTTAGCTTCTTTAAGATACAGTTTGCAATGAGAAAGAAAGAGAGGAGGGAGATGAGGCAGATGAGAGAAAGATAATCAACTAATTGCCACATCTGAATTTTATTGGAATTTTAATTCAAATCAGCAAACTATTTTTTAAATGAGATAAATGAGGATATTTGAACACTACTAGATATTTGATGATATTAAGAAATTACTATCAGTTTTTATATGCTTGGTAATTATTTTGGTTATTATTATTTTTTTAAGAACTCATCATAATCCTAGCACTTTGGGAGGCCAACACAGGCAGGTTGCCTGAACACAGGAGTTCGAGACCAGCCTGGGCAAGATGGTGAAACCCCATCTTTACTAAAATACAAAAAATCAGCTGGGCATGATGGCAGGTGACTGTAATCCTAGCTACTCAGGAGGCTGAGGCATAAGAATTGCTTGAACCTAGTAGGCAGAGGATCCAGTGAGCCAAGATTGTGCCACTGCACCGCACCCTGGACAACAAAGTGAAACTCTGTATCCAAAAAAAAAAAAAAGAACTCATCTTGGCCGGGCATGGTAGCTCATGCCTACAGTCCCAGCCTTTGGGAAGACAAGGCAGGCGGATCACCTGAGGTCAGGAGTTTGAGACCAGCCTGGCCAACACAGTGAAACCCTGTCTCCACTAAAAATACAAAATTAGCCAGGCATGGTGGTGCACACCTGTAATCCCAGCTATTCAGGAGGCTGAGGCAAGAGAATCACTTGAACCTGGGAGGCAGAGGTTTCAGTGAACCACGATCGCCGCCACTGCACTCCAGCCTAGGCAACAAAGTGAGACTCAAAAAAAAAAACAAAAAACTCATTTTTTAGCGTCATATAATGACATTTATGGATAAAACAATGTAATGTCTAAGACTTGCTTCAAATCAATCCAGGAATATGGTAAGGAAGAGGAAGAAGGTATAAATAAAAGTTTGAAATTTTCCATAATTTTTTTTAATTGTGGAAAGCAGAGTTCAGTTTAGACAAAAGATAAGTGGAGCCTTTGTTTTTCTTATTAGTTTTATTTACTTAAAAAATAAAACCAATATAAGTATAGAACATTAAAAATCTATAAGTACTCTCCCTCTGCTTTCTGCCTCTAGTAGCCTCTCTAGAAGTAACTACTGTTAACTGAGCATCCTTCTGGGGCACATTTCCAGGAATATTTTATGCATTTAGAAACATAATGCTTAATGTAAGTTGTATCCCATATGTTATTCTAAGTTTTTCTTTTTTTTAACTTAATATATCTTGGACATTTTCCCATATATCCAGCTTTACGTCACTCTTTTTAAAAACGGTAGCATATCCTATTATATGGATGGCATAATGTATCTCACTAGCCCCAGGAGAGGAGAATTATGCCATTTTTGGCATATAGAGATGGTTGGGTATATATCATGGGACACTTATGCAAGTGCATCTATTGCTGTGTCAAGGGATATATGCATTTAAATTTTGGCTAGAGATCATCAAACTGGCTTCCAAAAGGTTATACTAATTTATACATCCCCCTAATTACCCACCAGTAGTATTTGAGAATGTATTTCTCCAATACTGGAGACTGATATATCTTAAATATCTTTCGATAGGACATTTGAAAAATAATATATACATATATTTTGTCTGTACATCTTTAGTTATAGTGAATATTGATCTATTTTTTCTTTTTATGTGAACTGTCAATTCATGTTTTTTATATTGGGCTCTCACCCTTATAAAATTGATTTGTAAAAATATTTTGTGTTTTAATGAAACCAGAGTACATGCTTTCAAAAGGAAAAGACGGTCCTCAAACTACAGATTCAAAAATACTAAAAGATCAGCTTAAAAATAAGAGTATAGCCAGCCGGGTATGGTGGCTCATGCCTGTAATCCCAGCACTTTGGGAGGCCGAGGTGGGCAGATCATGAGGCCAAGAGATGGAGACCGTCCTGGCCAACATGGTGAAACCCCATCTCTACTAAAAATACAAAAAATTAGCCGGGCGTGGTGGCACACGCCTGTGGTCCCAGCTACTCGGGAGGATGAGTTGGAAGAATCGCTTGAACCCAGGAGGTGGAGGTCGCAGTGAGCCGAGATTGCACCCTGCACTCCAGCCTGGGTGACAGAGCAAGACTTCGCCTCAGAAAAAAAAAAAAGAGTACAGCCAGGCATGGTGGCTGACACCTGTAATCCCAGCACTTTAGGAGGTTGATGCAGGAGGATCACCAGGTCAGGAGATCAAGACCATCCTAACCAACATGGTGAAATGCCATCTCTACTAAAAATACAAAAAATTAGCCAGGTGTGGTGGCACATGCCTGTAGTTCCAGCTACTCAGGAGGCTGAGGCAGGAGAATCGCTTGAACCTGGGAGGCAGAGGTTGCAGTGAGCCAAGACTGCACCACTGCACTCCAGCCTGGGTGACAGAGCAAGACTCCATCTCAAAAAAAAAAAAAAAAAAAAAAAAAAAATACATTATTACCTCTAGGAAACAATGTGATTTCATGAACTCAATTTTTTAATAGTGTATGATATGTTTACAGCACAACCAGACAAATATTAAAAAACAAAGGAATACAGAAGACATGTTAGATGTTCCTATCTTTAAGTAACCATGAAATTCACACTTAATATTTATTTATTTTATTTTATTTTATTTTTTTAAGACAGAGTCTCACTCCATCGCTCAGACTGGAGTGCAGTGGTGTGATCTCGGCTCACTGCAACCTCCACCTCCCAGGTTCCAGCAATTCTCATGCCTCAGCCTCCCAAGTAGCTGGGATTACAGGCATGCACTACCACATCCAGCTAATTTTTTTTTTTTTTTTGTATTTTATGTTTTGTATTTTATTAGAGATGGAGTTTTTCCAGGTTGGCTCCACATACCTCTGAAGGAACAGGTAAGGTATAAGAAGACATCCCCCTCAACGAAAAAAAAAAAAAAAGAGTTTGGTTAAATGTCTTCATAAAGATCTCTCACCATTTCCCTGTCAAATGACCCCCTCTCTCACTTTTGTAGAAGACTGGGGTTTTATTTGAACCTTACACATTCTTGGCTATAATTGGCACAGCTGACAATGGGGTGCCAGCAGGTAGCCGTGCTGAATGAACAAGCAATAGCCATTTAGTTTTTCTGATTAAAAATCTCCTTTTATACTTTCAATGAAGGGAAGGCCAAAATGCTACCCAATTTAAAAAAAAAAAAAAAGCTTCATTAAAGTGTATTTTAAAATTAAAATAATCTTTGGAAAAAATTTTAGGTCATTCACATTTTAAATGTCAGTTTCTTTTTCCATCAATATTCTAATGGCATTTCAACTGTCAGTACTTAGAAATGGCTAAAGTTAGTGAGTGATAAGACAGACATTTAGCCAGTGAGTAAAGAATCTGACAGCCATATTAGTTAACCTTCAAGTCAATATTAAGTGATGCAATCTAATGAGCCAAATAATCTCTTTTTGTATAAAAGTCTATTAAATAAATTACAGGATTTTGGAAGCAACTCACCAGGCAAAGAAAATCTCATGCATTTAAGAATATTTTTCTTCAAATAATAAAAAACAATTAGAATAAATTTAACATCCATTGGTATCTCATTTTCTTTATTTCTTCACAAAACTGGCACTGACTTTGAAAGCAAAAGAAGGTTAAATCAACCACAAGAATAACTGGATAGGCCCATCTTTATTGCCATACTGGTGTTCCACATAAAATTTGAAAATTCCTAAACCATGGGATGCCTTTGTTGTGTTTTTATTTTTGGAGATCAAGTCACACTATATTACCCAGGATGGTCTCCAACTCCTGGGCTCAAGCAATCCTCTGCCCTCTGCCTCCCTAAATACTGGGATTATAAGTATGAACCACCATGCTCAGTTTTTTTTTTTTTTTTTTTTTTAGAGAGAGGGTCTTGCTCTGTTGCCCAGGCTTGAATACAGTGATGTGATTATAGCTCACTGTAACCTCAAACTCCTGAGCTCAAACCATCCTCCTTCTTCAGCTTCCTGGGTAGCTAGGACTACAGGCGCATGCCACCATGCCTGGCCTTTTTTTTTTTTCCCCAGAGACAGGGTCTCACTATATTGCCCAGGCTGGTCTAGAACTTCTGACCTCAAGCGATCCTCCCACCTCAGCCTTCCAAAGGATGGTGCCTTTTTTAATAATTGAAATTCATAAAATGTCAAGCCACTCTATCCTTAGCACTGAGCCACTAAGACACACTAGTGCTATCAACTCTGAGAGTCCCCTAAAGAGGGAGCTGTCTAGGGCAAAGAACTCAAAGGCTAAAATGGAAGCTGTTAATAGCATGTAAGCGCCGTGACGGTAGAGATTTTTTTTTTTTTTTTTTTGAGACGGAGTTTCGCTCTTGTTACCCAGGCTGGAGTGCAATGGCGCGATCTCAGCTCACCTCAACCTCCGCCTCCTGGGTTCAGGCAATTCTCCGGCCTCAGCCTCCTGAGTACCTGGGATTACAGGCACGCGCCACCATGCCCAGCTAATTTTTTGTAGTTTTAGTAGAGACGGGGTTTCACCCTGTTGACCAGGATGGTCTCGATCTCTTGACCTCGTGATCCACCCGCCTCGGCCTCCCAAAGTGCTGGGATTACAGGCGTGAGCCACCGCGCCCGGCTTTTTTTTTTTGCTTTTATAGAACAGGGCTAGAACATAGTAGGTGTTCAGTTAATACTGCAAAACAAAAGGCTCAGGCCAGGCGAGGTGGCTCATGCTTGTAATCCCAGCACTTTGGGAGGCTCAGGTGGGTGGATCACCTGAGGTTGGCAGCTCAAGACCAGCCTGATCAACATGGGGAAACCCCGTGTCTACTAAAAATTCAAAATTAGCCGGGTATGGTAGCACAAGCCTGTAATCCCAGCTACTCGGGAGGCTGAGGCAGGAGAATGGCTTGAACCC
>NW_022437747.1:0-26438 GCF_009761245.1 Sapajus apella
ACAGGCACTCAACATCACACCTGGTTAATTTTTGTATTTTTAGTAGAGGCAGTGTTTCACCATGTTGGCCAGGCTGGTCTTGAACTCCTGACCTCAGGTGATCAACCCCCCTCAGCCTCCCAAAATGCTGGGATTACAGGCATGAGCCACCACACCCATCCTGCTTTCTTGCATCTTCTCATAATTCCTCATCGAATGCCAAATACTGCATGTAAAAAAAATAAAAAATAAAAATAAAAAACGCTGCAGGGGTCTAAAATAAATAAAAATTACCCACCAAAGAACAGCAGGACCCTCCTGGCAGGCCCTAGAGGCAGGCTGTCATGTAGTATCATCTGTAGTTGAGCTGGATGGGAGATCTGTTACACCTTTAGTTGAAGCTGGCTCACAGCATCTTTTGAGGGTAGTATCAGGACGTTCTGCTTTGCAGACCTTGTGATGGGAGCAATGAGAAGACTCTGAAGATGTCTTTTGCTTTATAATAGAGCTACCAAGCTTTCCAAACCACACAGGCTTTTTGCTCACTGTCTTTTCTGTCCAGTTCCACAATGGTTTTCTGGGTTTTCAGGAGGGCTCCTTCCATTCTGTTTCTAGTCCTCAAAAAGCAGGTGCAGGAGGGACCTCAGCTACGGAGGGAGGGTCTCAGAGGGGTTTCTCTCAGCTCTCCTGCCCTATCCTACCATCACCCTACTAACTGTCTGCACCCACTTAAGGTCCAAGGACTAACGTAGTGGTGGGTATGGCATGATCTTCAGCTGGGGCTTTTTTGAAATGTGAATCTGTCACAGTACCTGTTTAAAAGTTTGTTCCCGCTGGGTGAGGTGGCTCATACCTGTCTTCCCAGCACTTTGGAAGGCTGAGGTGAGCAGATCACCTGAGGTCAGGAGTTCGAGACCAGGCTGCCCAACATGGTGAAACGCTGGGTCTGCTAAAAATACAAAAATTAGCCAGGCATGGTGGCACACGCCTGTAATCCCAGCTACTCAGGAGGTTGAGGCTAGAGACTTGCTTGAACTCAGGAGGCAGAGGTTGCAGTGAGCTGAGATTGCACCATTGCTTTCCAGCCTGGGTGATAGAGTGAGGCTCTGTCTCAGAAAATGAAAAAAAAAAGTTTGTTCCAGTTGGGCAGCCTCCACCTGAAGCCCATGTCTACCATGAATAAAAGCTCCTGGGAGGCTCTCCTCTCCTAAGAAGGCCTCATCGCTTTGTAGAATTTATCTCTTTTAGATTTCTTTGATTTCTTAGCTCTTTGATGGATTAAAAGATAAAGGAGGCTGGGCAGAGGTATCTGGGATAGGAAAGATGCCCACTCCAATTAGGAAAGCATCTGGATGAGTTCTGGCTAGTCTAGAGAGGAGCTGATGGCCATTCTTGGGAGGTTTCCTAGTAGGGCTCACACCTGTAATCCCAACACTTTAGGAGGCTGAGGCAGGAGGATCACTTGAGGCCAGAAATTTGAGACCAGCCTAGGCAACATGGTAAGACCTTGTCTCTACAAAAATATATATTTTTTAAAAAACTAGTTGGGCATGGTGGTGACACATGTAGTCCCAGCTACTCAGGAAGTTGCTTGATCCCAGGAGTTGAAGGCTGCAGTGAGCTATGATCACACTTGGGCAACAGAGCAAGAATCTGTCTCAAAACGAAAAAAAAAAAAAAAAGGAAATAAAAACACACAAAAAAACCCCCAAAAACCAAACTATGATTTTGTGTCTTATGCCCACTCTTCTCATTCTCAAGAATCCCTTGATCCCAGGAGATGGAGGTTGCAGTGAGCCAAGGTGGGCGGATCACCTAAGGTTAGGAGTTAAAGACCAGCCTGGACAACATGGCAAAACACCATTTCTAATAAAAATACAAAAATTAGCAGGGTGTGTTGGCAGGTGCCTGTAATTTTAGCTGCTTGGCTTGCTGAGGCAAGAGAATCACTTGAACTCAAGAGGGGGAGGTTGCAGTAACCTGAGATCACATCACTGCACTTCAGCCTGGGTGACAGAAAGAGGGAGGCTTCATCTCAAAAATGAATACAAAAGTTATTTTAAAAAGGCATGGATGGACACAGTGGCTCATGCTTATAATCCCAGCACCTTGAGGGGCCAAGGCAGGAGGATCACTTAAGGCCAGGAGTTCAAGACCAGCCTGGGCAACATGGCAAGACCATGTGTCTACAAAAAATAAAATTATTAGCTGGGCCTACTGGCATGAACCTGTAGTCCTAGCTACTCGGGAGGCCGAGGTGGGAGGATTGCTTGAGGTCATGAGGAGGAGTCTGCAGTGAGCCAAGATCATGCCACCACACTCCAAATCCCAATAAATAAATAAATAAATAAATAAATAAATAAATAAAATTAATAGTCATGGAGAGCATCCTGACTACAGTGCAGATCTGACAACTGTGAGAGGTCTGCAGAGAGCCCCAGAGCAGACTGTCCACATAGGAGCTATTTATAAGGCAGATATGGCCTGAATCTGGAATCCCTGCCATGCAGAGTCTTTGGCTGGGAGCAACCTGGGAAGGGCATGCATCAGCATGGACCCTGTGGTGGGCCCAAGTGTGTTAGCGGTTGGAGTCTCTAAGCCAGCCAGACCTCTTGCAGAAGGCTCTCTTAAGGGGAGATCTGTCCAGGCATGGTGGCATGCACCTGTAATCCCACCACTTTGGGAGGTTGAGGCAGGTGGATCACTTGAAGTCGGAAGTTTGAGACCAGCCAGGACAATGTGGTGAAATCCCATCTGTACTAAAATACAAAATTAATTGTGTGTGGTGGCATTTACCTGTCTTCTGAGCTACTTGGGAGGCTGAGGCAGGAGAATCCTTTGAGCCCGGGAGGTGGAGGTTGCAGTGAGCTGAGATTGCACCACTGCATTCCAACCTGGGCAACAGAGCAAGATTCTGTCTTAAAAAAAATAAAATAGGGAGATCTGAGTGTGTTACCACCACATTACCGAACAGTTTTCCAAAGTTGGGTGTGCCAATGTAAATTCCCATCAGAACTATATGCGCTTCCTTCACACCACATCCACCCAGTCTTGGGCATTGTTAGTGCTTTCAGCTTTAAGGTTTTTGGTGACTCTATAGAGGAGTCTCACTGTGGGTATTTGGGTTTTTTATTTTTTTGAGTTTTTGGTCTGGGGATTCTTGTTTTGTTTTGTTTTTTTGAGACAGTCTCACTCTGTTGCCCAGGCCGGAGTGCAGTGGTGCAATCCAGGTTGTGCACAACCAGCCTGGGCAACACAGTGAGATGCAACCTCCACCTCCCAGGCTCAAGTGATTCTCCTGCCTCAGCCTCTTGAGTAGCTGGGAGTACAGGCACCTGCCACCACGCCCAGCTAATTTTTTTGTATTTTTAGTAGAGACAAGGTTTCACCATGTTAGCCAGGCTGGTTCCGAACTCCTGACCTCAAGTGATCCACCTGACTTGGCCTCCCAAAGTGCTGGGATTATAGGTGTAAGCCACTGTGCCTGGCCTGTTTTCTATTTTTTTAATTGCCATGACAGGGTCTTACTCTGTCACTAAGGCCAGAGTGCAGTGGCATAATCACAGCTTACTGCAGCCTCCAACTCCCAGGCTCAAGCAATCCTCCTGCCTTACTTAGCCTCCTAAGTAGTTCCTGAGACTACAGGCATGCACCACTAAACCCAGTTAATTTTTTTGTTGTTATTGTAGAGATGGAGTCTGTTTCTCTGTTACCCATGCTGGTCTCAAACTCCTGGGCTCAAGCAATCTTCCCACTTTGGCCTCCCAAAGTGCCGGAATTATAGGCATAAGCCACCAAGCCTTGCTTCTCTTTGTGGTTTTAAAATAACTAATGACTAATAAATTTGAGCTTTTTTTTCATGTGTTTTTGACCACTTATATGTTCTATTTTGTGAAATGCCATTGAAGTCTTTTGCTCACTTAAAAAAATAGGTTAAGCCTGGGCAACATAGAGATGTCATCTCTTCCAAGAATACAAATTAGCCAGATGTGGAAATATACAGCTGTAGTCCCCCCTACTCGGGGGCTGAGGCAGGAGGATTGCTTAAGCCCAGGAGTTAGAGGCTGCAGTAAGCTATAGTCATGCCACTGCACTCCAGCCTGAGTGACAGAGTGAGACCCTGTCTCAAAATAAAAAATAAAGAAATTTGAATATAATTATCTTTTTTAAAAAAGATAATGGATTCTGTTATTTTATTATTGTAAGAACAGAGAAAATTCTCATTTTTAAAAACCTAGATGAGGGGTGGACCAGTAAACATCATTTGTACACACAGAACCTGCTGACCCACCAGGCAAAAAAGAGGCCTCCAGTGAGCAAGTCTACCTGCTAGATGCTATGTCATCTCTAAACTTCATGAGATCTGGCCAGGCACAATAGCTTATGCCTGTAAATTTCTGTAGGCCAAGACGGGAGGATTGCTTGAGGCCAGGAGTTTGAGACCAGCCTGGGAAACAGCAAGACCCTGTCTCTACAAAAAACTTTTTAAAAAAATTAACTGGGTGTGATGGTGTGTCCCTGTGGTCCCAGCTACTTGGGAGGCTGAAGGGAGAGGATCACTTGAGCCCAGGAGTTCGAGGCTGCAGTGAGCAATGACCATGCACTACAGCCTGGGTGACAGAGCAAGACCCTGTCTCCACAGATAAATAAATAAACATGAAATTATCTGTACTAGGATACAGGCAGGTGTTATTATCCCCACTTTTCATCCTCACCTCTGGGTTGAGTCAAACATCCACTCTGATGACCTTTGCTTCCATGCCCCTTAAGCCATCCACAGGAACAGCTACTTTACATAGAAAAGTAAATCTCAGAGGGTTGAATAACTTGCCCAATTACTGTAAAAGGTAGAGCTTCAATGAGCATCCAGGCCCATCTGATGCTAGTATTCTCTCTCCAGCCCTCAGTGTGGCTTCTGTTTATTTATTTTAATTTTTTTTTGAGATGAAGTTTTATTCTTGTCCAGGCTGGAGTGCAATGGCATGATCTTGGCTCACTGCAACCTCCACCTCCTTGGTTCAAGTGATTCTCCTGCCTCAGGCTCCCAAGTAGCTGGGATTTACAGGTGCCTGCCACCATACCCAGCTAAATTTTTGTATTTTTAACAGAGAAGGGATTTCACCATGTTGACCAGGCTGATCTTGAACTCCTGACCTCAGGTGAACCACCCACTTCGGTCTCCCAAAGTGCTGGGATTACATGCATGAGCCTTAGCTTTCCTTTAATAAATTACCACTCAATTTGATATGGAGGCTCTGTTTATTCCCAGAATATAATGAATGAACTATTTCCCAACCCAATTCCTCTGTTTTATCTATCAGTGTAATCAAGAGCCAGGATCTTCCCTTGTGCTTGCCTCAAGGTAAAAAGCGATGGCTCCCCTGTGCTCTGAAGCAGGCTAGACCCAGGCTTAAATCCTGAAGTGCGCTGACACTCGGCTGCACACTGCCCTCCTGAGGCCCCTGTGATGTATCTCGACTGGGTTCTCTCCCTCCAAGCCCTATGAACCCCAGAGCTGGCACCCTGGCCACCAGCCTAAACTTAGTCTCAGAGCTCAGTAAGCTTCAGGAACCCTGAAGTCCATGACTCTCACACCCCTGCCAGCCTGTTCTTAGTTCTTTTCTGTATGAACTCATTTAACACAGACAAAGTTTTTTATGTTTTACAGATGAGGAAACTGAGGCTTGGAGAGGAAATATAGCCTGCCCAAAATCACATGGCTAATAAGTTGCTGATCTAGAATTCAAACTCCCAAGTGTATCTCCTGTACCCAAGCTCTTAAACTCTGTGCCATGGACCAGTAACACATGGAGAATTTTGGTTATTTTCTTTAGCGTTTGCCACCATATAACATAATATGTATTATACTTATCTATCTTGTTTATGCCTCTCCCACTAGACTATAAGCCCGACAGGGGCAAAGATCTTTGTTTCATTAACTGTATCAGCATCCAGAATAGGTCCCAACCATAGAGTAGGAACCCAGTATATATGTGTATGTATATATATATATATATATATATATATATATTCCTGAGCAGCTTGAGGACCAAGCGAGAGCCCAGGGCCTTTCTGCGGCTTTCTGTACCCCTGTATTTTGCTCAGCTTTCTAATTTGACTCGGCTCTAGGTAAAGTTGGAAACTTCTCCTGCAAACAGACCTTCAGCTTCTCCAGTGGGGGTATGTGTTCAGGAGAGGAGGGTCTCCCTTTCCCACTTCCACAGTTGGGGCACTCACAGCATTTGTGGTGTTTCTCAGATCCTACAGGGACACCCATTTCCTTCAGAGGGTCTGTGGGTCCTCTCAGGAATGATGGTTTGTTCTTGCAGTTGACCTGGAGCCAAAATTCACAATGAAAGCCTCCGCATGTTGCTCTGTCTGAAGTTGAAATCTACTCCTGCCTCCCATCCTCCAGGATTCCCTGAATTACCTTATATTTTGTTTTTCAATTCTAGTTTATAAAAACCACTTTTCCTCGAGACTTAGCATAAATGCCCTCAAAAACCTCACTAAAAATACATTTGATATTTCACCAGAATGTGTGACATGAATTAGTGTATGATCTGGTTACCCCATGGGAAGAGAGAAAAAAAATTAGAATTCTTGACTATGTTATTTTAGCTAACTTCATTATTTCTTTATGGAATATGACTTATACGCAGTACATATATAATAAGAATCTATATAAATTTCAGTATATATAAATCACTTTCCTGATATAGTACACTTTACATGTATGTATCCAGGACAATAACAAGAGATAGTACTAGCAATATTATTCAGTGAAATTATAGATCTATAAAGGGTTCTGACACAGAGACATCTTGCTTAAGATATGGAGAATTATCTTCACTATTAGAGAAATTAGCATTATTCCAAAGCATGAGAATGTATTCCCATATAAAGTCTCAAGAAAAAGACCTCCATGAAATTATTTTAATCCAAATTTATTGATGTCATAAAGCAGAGAAAGGTAGTCTGTGTCCTCTAAGATTGAGAGCTGGATTTTAGCAATTTTCTCTTAGATTAAAAAAAAATTACATTTTTCTCTGTAATAGAAAGAAAACTTGATCAGAGCCAGGATTATTTTAAAGAGATGTCGTTAATTCGCCCTGTGGTAAGTGATATCATGCCGTAAAACATGCCTGTGTATCTCCCCAGGACCTAGGGATGTGTCAGGGCATGTGACACATGTCTTTATTTCAATGCAGAATTAAGGCTGCAGGTGAAATAACGGTGGATGATCAGCTGGCTCAAAAATAAGAATATTAACAGAACTACAAGTTTGGCCCAATATGTTACAAGGCTCCTTAAATGTAAAAGAGAGACTAAGAAGAGAAACAGTCTGGATGCTGTGATGTGGGGGAATCTCTTTGGTTTTTAATTTTTTTTTTCATTTAGTGACTCTCTTCTTTCAAATAAAATTTACTTTAGTTCAGATATACAAACACTCATGAGGTCTTTTTATATGACTATCCCTCTTCTGGTTGATGAATATTAGGCAGGAGAATCTAGAACTACAAAAAGTGTTTTCTAAATAGCGTGCCCCAGAACTATAGTAGTATAGAAAATGGGCATTCTACACAGGTGATTATGGATGTGCTGGTGTTCTCTCTGTCTGCATGTGTGTGTGATTGTGTGTGTATATCTCTACATATAATTTGGTGTACAAAATAATGTGACTGTACTTTTAAAATTTTATGACACAACAAATCAAGATAACATTTTGAGTGTTTAACTTTTGAAAACTAAAAAATAAAAAAATGCAAAAAAATCAAGCAAACATTGAATGGATTTAAAAAAGGTGTCATTTGTGATAATTTTGGCCATATAATAAATAACATTTATGATGTAAAGTCAATTTTTTTCAGATATATATATTTCTTTAGTTTTCCCTTCCATATTTTACTATGCAGTAGTAGTTTCTTATTTTCACATCAATATTTATATTTATTTATTTGTTTTTGAACACTATGCATGGCTGAATTAAAATATTCATATCTGGTTTTAAATTTTATTTTATAAAATTATTAGTTGTTGATTGTTGTGTTTTATTCTTTTCACATATTCCAGTGAAGTAATTGAATATGTTCCGCTCCTTCCTATTCTAGTCTTTATATATCTGTATCTATGTTTTAGGTCAGTTTACCTTTTTCACTATAGATTCGTTCTGCTTCATCTCCCAGTGCACTATTCCTCTCAGTAACTCTTACAAAGTTAATAGTTAAACCATAGGATGTATATTCAAATTCTATACCTTGTTTTTCAGCTATTCAACTTATCCTTGGCTTTTTTCACACATGCTCTTCAACTTTAAAGTTCTTTTTGCTCTTTCAACATTATTTTGGTTTCATATTTTCCCACTGTACTGACTTAAACATTTGTGACAGTTTCAATGTCGGAAATGTATGTGTAATCTAATTTACTCTGGTAGCTTAAATTTTGGTAGCTTATTTTTTGTATGCTTCCATCTTTATAATTTAGTTCTCATATCAGGGAGATCTAATATTGTAAATATTTTTAACCTGTATGTTTATGTATTTATTCTAGTTGGCCTGGCACAAGATTGCCAACGTTCCTGTGTGACCAGCCATTGACCTTTCACATTTACAACTCCTCTGAATTTTTTCTTGCCTCATTTCTGGCTCTGAGGATTTCTGATATTTTCTCCTCATCTCCATTGCACATTTTAGGGATTCTTGAAATTTTTGATCCACAAACATCCACACTGTCTACATAAGTAAAATATTTTACTTAGATATTTTCTAGCAGACACTGAGTACTCATGAGAAATCCTTGGTCTCTTTATTTGGAACACCCCCTCCCCAATATTCCATATGGAGTAGTTATGTGTAGAATGTGATTGCTTCATTAATATGTCAAAGTATAGATATATTTTGAACACATTTCTGAAGTTCTAATTCCTTTCTTCATGAATAGTGCCTGCACATGAATGGAATTGATGTTTTCTCTGAAGCAGTAAGTTAGCACTGGTAGACTCTGTTCTGTAATCCCAGGTCCTGGCCCCAGTGTCAATGCTTACTCTTTAGATCCTCACTGATCCTTTAAATTTAGCTCAGAATGGATTTCTTAATCTAATAGTTATTTAAATTGATCTTCAATTACTTTGTATGTGGCTAGATATTTATGGGTTATATTCTAATTCACATCTTCTGATGTAATTTCACAGTGCCTAGAAGATATTACCTATTGAATATCTACTTCCATGCAGTCAGTGATACATTTTTAGTTCTTAAACTTCAATGTTTAAAATATTTGTCTCTGGAATTTGAAAATAATGTGTATGCCTTGTTTATTGCCTAATAAGGCTAATCATTTGTTTATCTGATTAGTAACCAAACTTTCTAAAATTTAATAATTCATTTGTGTTATATAAAAGTGTATTTCTAGGACAGTTTTAGTGTCACCAAATATTATTTTCAATGTTGTAATTTTTATTTATATGAATGTTTGTGTTATATATTTTAGTGTCATTGGTATTAAAACTGTATATGCAAATAGCTTGAAATAGCACCTAACACATCATGGATGCTATGTAAATATTCACCACTTGGTTTCATCACATTTAACCCATTGATATTATTCTTCATTTGCTAACATTTTGTTTCTCCTTATTCAAATTTATGTTGGTGTCCTGCCTACATCATAATAAAAGAGAGGAGGCAGGCTCAGACTTCTATCTTGATTAAATACTAAGACAAATGGCACATTTTCTTAGTTCTGTTTAGACACAGCATTACATTTGTCTCACACTATTGAGTATTAAGTGCAGCAAGAATAATAATAACCTTCTCCTTCCTACAACAGATGTTGCGTTATTCATGAATTGCCCATAGCTTTCTTCTCCCAACATTATTTTCATTCTTACATCTCAACTGCCATGAAAACCTAGAAGCATGAAATACTACAAATTAGAAATACACAAATTGTAAAATTAAGCTCAAGAAGAAATAGAATATATACATACTCATATGACAGGTAAATAGATTAAGCAAATGAAAACTCTTCACACAGAGAAAAGCCCAGGGTCAGACAGCTTCACTAGTGAATACTGTTAAACACTTAATGAATAACCAATCCTTCACAAACACTTGCAAAACAGGGAAGAAGGAAAATATGAATTCATTTTTGAGGCCAGTATTATCCAGATAACAAATCAGACAAAGGATCACAAGAAAATAAATGTGCAGACCATTATCCCTCATGAACAAAGACAGAAATCTTTGAAAACTCCAGCAAAGTAGATTCAGAAACACAAAATTGTTAGACGAGCCTGGCATGGTGGTGCACACCTGTGGTCCCAGCTACTTAGGTGGCTGAGATGGCAGTATTACTTGAGCCCAGGAGTTTCAGGCTATAGTGAGCTATGACTGTGACATTCCACCCCAACCTTCGTGACAGAGGGAAGCCTCATCTCTAATAACAACTAAAAAAATTAGAAAAGAATGTTAGACAACATAATCAAGTGGAATTATCTTACAAATATAAATTTTAAAAGAAATCAGTATAATACATCATATTAATAAAATAAAGGACAAAATCATGATCATTTTAATGGACATCTGACAAAGTCTGACACTCATTCCTGATAACTCTCCCAGAAATCTAGCAACAGAAATAACTTCCTCAACCTCCTAAAGGACATCATGAAAATTTAATAAATTCCACTAAGGTATATTGAAAGATATATTGATACTTCCAACTCTAGGGCTTTAAAAATTAACAATAAAATGGTAACAAATAATAGTAATCTATTCATCTGGAAAACATTAAACACTTTTCTAAAAATATTACTTTTGCATGTAATAAAGGTAAAAATTCAAATTTAATAAGAAGAGTGCTCCTGAGAAGATTGAAATTTGGTGTTCCTAATTTTTCTGACTTATTAGCAATTAGAATCTAATTATCAATAATTCCAAGAAGGCAGGAGTACTCTTCTCAGCCAAAAGGCATGATCACATGGAATCCTTATGTTAGGCAGAACAGCATTTCATATTTGAATCATTTAATAACATTATCATTACTGCCGTGTTCTCCTGGAAATAACACACAATACCTACTTCAAAAAATTAGAGCTTTTGCTGGGAATATATGCTCTTTCCAAAGGTGACTGTGTGCAGTATTCTGAGAATTCATTTCTCCAAAGGTAAAGTGTGGCTATCTGGGCTTCTGGAAATACTCTGAAAATCCACATATTCTAAAAATCTTTTCCACTGCAAATCATAATAAGTGCCAGACAACAGAATGTGTGTGCAACTGTGTAAATTATTTCTAAGTGGGGAAGTGAAAGTGAAGAAGCACAGGTGGCAGGAAAGAGTGAGGAGGAGAGCATAGCTGGCAGCGTGGGGCTACCCATGTTGGTGCCGTCATAATAGGGGCATCCTTTGTTGGGTTTTAACAGCACTCGGGTGTAAATACAATGCTACACAGCACCAGAGAAGAGGAGAAGAAACTGACCAGCCTAACTAAAGCAAAAGCATCAAAATTCCACAAGTCTAAGAAAAATGACCTAGAACACACAGCCTGCAGTCAAAGGAAGATAAACAGCGAAGCTCCTCAGGCTGGGCCTTGGCTGATTCGGAAAGAAGGCAGCCCACTGTTACTTTGGGGCTTTTGTACAGAGTTATTGCACAGAAATATTTAAGTTAATATAAATTAATTCAAATAATTTCCAGGTGGATATTGAGGGAGAAACAGAAAAATCCAAGACGATCCCCTGTGGAAGAAAATTCGGCAACCCAAAGCTCAACTGAACCCAAAGCTCAACCCAAACCACTGAACAGCACATCACTTAAGGCCTGTCAAATATAACACAATCTAATATTTCAAATATTGCAAATAAAGGGCACTGAAGTCAGTGTCATTCAGAAATAGCAACAACAAAACCAGAGCAATACAATTAGGTCTCAAGGAATTCCAAAGTAGTGTATTAGGTATATAGAAGATATGTGTAATTATAAATGTTTACAGAATTAGAGGGGTACAGGCAAAGTCAAAAATATAAGCTAAAATATGAGTAAAAGAATGAGCTACAATCAATACTTAGATGTCAGGACAAGGAGAAAAATGAATAGAAAATATAAAACAGAGGTAAAATAAATTGAAAATGGAATGAAAGGGCTATTTCTAATGAATTTTTGAAACAGAAATTTAAATAAATGGAAGAGAAAATAGTAGAAAATAAGACATGTTTAAAAGTTTTAAAGAATAATGAAATACATGCTCATCAAATATCAATCAAGAAAAGCACAAAAGGTATACATATCTAAAAATATCATAACATATGAAAAGGTTAACACCAAAATAAGAGAAATGAATTAAGCTAATTGAAATATAAAATGCAAATTAACTACAGAGCAATAAATTTTCATCTTGTTTCTTAACTTCTTCATGAAATTGATATGTTAACAGATAGTATGCTTGAAGTTCTAGGTTAAATATGTGTCAATTTGGAATTGTATACCTAGCTAAAATATTTTTCAAGATTTTGGGAAAATATAAATTAATTCATATAAGTAATATAAAGTCTTTAATGTGATTATTCACATCTTTGAAAAGTATAATATTTTTAAATTACTGCATTTTATTAATGTTTATGAAGGATATTTTTTTTTTAAAAAAAAGGAGATTTGGCCTCTAAAATAGTTAACAATTTCAGTAAAGAAGAAAGAAAAAAAATCAATGTTTAATATACATGCATAAAAATAAATTTCATGAAAAAAGATCCATGTGATGACAGAATCCAAATTATGTAAAAGATAGAAATTTCAATATTTGTTTTTACACATTTGAAGGAAAAAGCAACTCTAGAAAATAATGTTAGTAAGTTGTGAGTTTTCAAGTCCCTCTCAGTGACTTTGGCACTTAGAGAACAGTCAGCACATGCTCAGGACCCCCTACTGGGCATTTCCACCAAGGAGACAGCCCTCATGGAAATCAAGCTGAAAGCTACCAAGCTACCATGCACAAGACAGATGGATGCTCCCCTCCCAGAGACCCGCAGGGGCACGTGTAGAGGGAGCGGGCCAGGGAGGGGCTGTGAGCACCAACCTGGGAGAGGTGTCTGGACCTCCACTAGACCCTCATGCAGGCAGGGTCCTCCGAGGGTTCCAGAAGAGGTGAATCCATGGCTGGCCCCTGAGACTTGATCAACCTGCCAGCTCCTTCCACAAAGACAGCAGGATGGCAAACCCAACCCAGCACCCTCACAGAGAAAGAGGATTAATGTCAGGGCCCATGGCCATCCTGGCCTGTTCAGTAACTGTTTAATTACATGGAGAATAGGTTAGGCCAAAATGTGCTGCTGTGGCCCCTGGAATCACATCCCTGGAGGGAACTTTCCTGGGGCTGTGAACTGAAGGGGGAGGCTGGACAGCCCACTTAGGGTTCAGTGAGCTGGGACTTAGTTCTCAGCTCAGTTCCCTCTGCCACTCCTGGGGGACCTGGGCTTGTCTAGAGCAGGCATTGAGGATGGCAGACAGCAGACATGCTGAGCTGTCAGGTGGTGGCAAGGGGTGAGCATGAGGCATGCCGAGGGGTGGAGCCGTCAGAAGGCCCTGAGGTCAGCCCAGAGCCAGCCCCGCCTCTGTACCTGGAGCTGCAGGGTGGGCATTTGCAGTGGGTTGATGAGAGTGGAGTGAGAAGTCAGTCAGGGAGAGGCTTTTATTGCCCATATTCCTGTGGTGCAAATCAAGTCACCAAATCAAGTCCCCAAGGCCACAAGCGGTGGTGGGGCGGGGGGAACACTGGGCTGAGGCATTGTCTTCTCTTCTCTTCGGCTCACATAGGACCGTGACTTTCCTGAGCTTGCCTGAATGTGAGAGAAGATCCCTCTTCTTGTGCGGGTGGACACAGAAGTCACCAGTCACATGGATGAGGGGTGTTCAGGCACCCCCAGAGTCTTCGCAGGGCAGCACCCACTACTTGCTGGCTGGACCAGGAGGCCAGGCTGGGACATTCTGGGAACTGAGGTCACCAGTCCCTGCTATGCCTCGAATCTGTCCCCATCCTGCAACCTTGGGCCAGCTCAGGCTCTGCCACCAGCTCCCACATTGTCCCTCAGAGCCCTAGGGTGGGTTCCCCCTACCTGGTGTCTCTGGTCCCTGTTCTCCATTCTGAGGCCTCAAGCACCCAACATCTAAACCTGTGTCTTCCTGGGGGAGTAAGTGTTGGGACCTCTGGCACAGAACTGGCAGCTTAGCTACACGTGTGTCCCAGACTTGCTTCATCAATGCCTCAGTGAGCCCGCTGCTTCTGGGGTTGGGCCTCCTGCATTTCGTGGGTCAGGTAGATAGGCTGCGTCCCCTTTACCCCCAGGTGTCTGCACACACAGTTGTCTCCGCCTGCAATTCGCTCCTGCCCTTTTCCACCTGAAAAAGACCTGCTCACACCCCACGGGTCAGCTCCGCGGCTCCTTGGCGAAGCCTCCCTGACATCGCCTCCCTCACCGATCCCACCCTCTGAAACCCAGCACAGTCCCAGCTGAAGCCGCAGGCTGTGCAACAGAGGCCTGCGCTGGACCTAGCTGTGCACACAGCAGGGGCTGCCCTGGGTCCCACCCTCGCCCCTAACGCCCCTGCCTCCCAGCCCACGACCCCCAAGAGGAGCCAGTCCCCTAGCCGTGGAGCCAGGGTGGGCGCCGCCTGGAAATCTGGAGTGGGAAGCTGGCCCACAGGGTCGCCCCTAGCAGGGACCCACCAGAGCGCGCACGCTGGAGCCCAGACCGCAGCGCCCCGTGGTCAGCGAGCTCCTCCGAAACCCAGGCATCGGGTCAGGTGCCAGCGGCCCCCAGGTCTGAGCGCGGGGCCGGGCAGGCGACAGAAGGGCCCCAGGCACCAGGAGGGCCCTGATCTCCAGCGGTCGCGGTGGCTGCCCTCTTGGGCGCGGCTTACAGCTCTGGAGAGCTTATGGCCCCTGTCCCGGGAGGGCTCAGCAGCCCCCAGGGAGGGACCGGAGGGACCGCGGCAGGGAGAGGCGGAGGCGCCAGGCTGCCCGGGAGCTCTGGGCCGGCCGGCAGGCAAAGAAGTCGCGAGCAGGAGCCTGCACCGCCGCTTCCGCCCCTGCGCCGCCCTCCCGGCCCAGGTGACCGATTGCCCTCCTCGGCTGGGGTCAGAGCCGGGCGTGGGGGTCGCAGGCCAGGGCGGCAGCCTGAGGACGCCACGGCCTCTGCCCCGGGGAGTGCTCCAAATGCCGGGCCGGGCGGCTGTCGCAGGCTGGGGGGCCGCAGCCCCGCAGGGTCCGACGGGGCATCGGGTCCTGGCAGAGCCCGCGGGAGGGCAAGAGCGGGTGCGCGGGCCACTGCAAACGTGCGGCTGCCAGGCTCCCGGACCCCCGCGGCCGCATTCCCTGGTGCAGCCGGCTCCGGCGTCGCGGGAGGGCGGCGTCCCTGTCCCCAGCCAGGCGGTAGCTTGAAGATGCTTCCCCGCCTGTGGGAGTGGCAGTGGCCCAGCAGCCCCAGTGCCTCGCTAGTGAAAAAGCGGGGGTTGGAGCTGCCACGGGGCACGCGTGGGGGCCTAGGGGGCTCTGTCTGGACCTTTTGGGTGTCCTCCTCGGACCTCAGGTTCCTCACCTGCCCAGAGGACTGATGGGCTGCTGTGGCCGGTTTGTTTGGAGGATTAGGCCAGATAGTTCCAGTAAAGCCCCATTAGCCCTGCTGGCCTCTGGATTTTTTTTTTTTTTTTTTTAATTTTCTGCCTTTCTTAAAAAAAACTTTGCAGAATGTGCCCAGATGCCAAGCGGGAAGGCTGGACCCTCTCCCATGGCATCAGGGTTCCTTCCAGGCGCCCCCTCTTCTTAGGCTCTTTTCAAGCACACACCTGGCAACATGTGCTCTACCCAAGAGCGCTTCACAGATCTTCCTGTGGGTCTAAAACCAGAGGCTTTGTTCCCTGACCGGGCCCTCACATCACCCGAAACCCAAATCTTTTTGTGAAGCCGGCTTCAGACTCGAGTCTCAGGTTAATGCTTGTTCTCCCAGGTTTGCCCAGGGCTCTTATGACGGGGCATCCTTCCACTCCATCCCACCCTTCGCCTCCCCCAGGGCGCTGGGGCCTCAACTGCAGGGACCTGGAACTTGGAGCCGTCCTCCACAGACTGGCCTGGCCATGGACTGGTGGACCTCAGTCCCAGGGCAAGATACCCTGGGCAGGAACTCTCAGCCCAGCTTTTGTACACTTCAGCCATTTAACCCGGTGTGCCTCGCTGTGTCCCCAGGTCTGTGGGCAGGATTTCTCTCTTGTGTCATAGTGGAGGAAACTGAGGCCTAGGGTCGGTGAATGACAAAGTCAGGGAGGTGCTCTGACTGTGAAATGCCCCTGAGGCCCCGCAGGTCCCTCCAGGACACAGCATTTCTAGGGCTGCTGCATCAGTGGGCTGTTGGCCTGGGCACCCCAAGCTCAGCACCATGTGGGGATGATGCTGGGAAATGTGGGATCAGTGATATTCGTTCCTCACATTGGCACAGCAGGAGATTACTTCTCTGATGTGTGTGAACACCACTGTATGTGTGGGTGCGGGTGGGGTCCCCATTTTGTTGATTAAGAAAGAGCCCTTCCTGGGGCATCAGGGGAAGTGAGGGACACCATGTGTGCCTGGCAGACCTGGTTGGGGTGTGAAGGGCCTTGGCTGGCCTGTCTGGTTGTCTTTTCAGGGCCAGCTAGATCCTGAATTCTTAGTGCCAGCCACGCCCAGTTTCATGCTGCCCTTCACTTGGCATCCCCCTGCCTGACTCCCCCAGTTTAGCCCCTGCCTGGCTTTCTCATGCCTCTGTAGTCCCTGGATGAGATCCCAGGAGAGGGGAACTTTATTGCCTGCCTCTGCCTGTAATCTGCGGTCCCTGTGTAGGGTAGGTGAGCAGGTCAGAGGTCAGCTTTTGGCTGAGTGTGGGACCCTTTTCTGCTCCCCACCCCACACTGCTGGAAACACTGCAGGCTGGCCTGGGGGCTGCACTGGGTCCTCCAGCCTCCCGTTGGACCTGATTGAAGAGAATGCTTGTGCACCTGGCTTGACCTGTTGTCAATATGCAGTCCAAACCAGAACTAACCAGCAGTTTCCCTGGGGCCAGGACCCAGGCCTAAGGCTGTCATGACCAGACTGTTCTCTGCCTTCTTGGGGGCAATCAGCGGCTAGTGCTTGGTGGTCCCCAAAAGACATGATGGTCAGGACTGGAGAGCTGGGAGTTAGGTCAGGAGACCCCCTGACCATGGGGGTCCACAGGGGCTATCCCTGAATTGTGGGTCCCTATGAGATGCAGGCACGAATGGATGCTTTAAGAGATGAGGATGGGTAGGCTGGGCGCGGTGGCTCACGCCTGTAATCCCAGCACTTTGGGAGGCCGAGGCGGGTAGATCACGAGGTCAAGAGATCGAGACCATCCTGGTCAACATGGTGAAACCCTGTCTCTACTAAAAATACAAAAAATCAGCTGGGCATGGTGGCGCGTGCCTGTAGTCCCAGCTACTCAGGAGGCTGAGGCAGGAGAATTGCCTGAACCCAGGAGGTGGAGGTCGCGGTGAGCCGAGATTGCGCCATTGCATTCCAGCCTGGGTAACATGAGTGAAACTCCGTCTCAAAAAAAAAAAAAAAAAAAAAAAAAGATATACACTGGTTCAGTCTGGAAAGAGAGGTCAACTCCAAATGAGGGCTTCCTGGCCATAGGTGATTTAAAGATTTTCTGATTGGCAATTGATTGAAAGAGTTATCTCAAAACCTGGAATCAACAGAAATGAGTGTCTCGATTAAGATAAGGAGTTGTGGAGACCAAGGTTCTTCTTACGTATAATAGATGAAGCCTCTAGGTAGCAGGCTTCAGAGAGAATAAATGGCAAATGTTTCCTACAAGACTTCAAAAGGTACCAGACTCTTAATTCTCTCTGGGATTAGAGAAAAGACCTGGAAAGGGAAGGAGATTCTCTATAGAACATAGATTTTCCCTTATCAGAAAGTTTTGCAGGGCCATCTGAAAATATGTCAAAGAAATATATATTTTAGGGTAAACTAATTTCTTTCAGGGTCTGCTATCATGTTGGTATCTTATTGTTCTGTTAAGGTTTCCGTTTTAATATTAATGCAGGTCAGTTGTGCCTGAATTCCAAAGGGATGTGGGTATAATCAGGCATGTCTGAACCCCATTCCCATTATGACCTGAACTAGTTAACTTTGGAATGCCCTTGGCTGAGAGGAGAAGTCCATTCAGTTGATGGGGTAAGGGGACCTCAGAAAATGATGTAATAGAGGGAATGAAGGTCAAATCAAAGCACCTGCAAATGGCAGGAGTGGTACCAACAACTAGCAGGGCTATTTGCCCTCAAGGCATGCTTATAAACTAGAGGCCAAAATATAAACAAACAAACTTAAAGGAAATAGAAACAAGGCAGGGTACTAAATAAAACTTCAATGTAATTAAAATAAATGATCTGAGATAAGAAAATAAATCCAATCCAAGTAACAAAAACAGGATGCTTTGATATAAACACTGAAAAGTTAAAAAACAGCTGAAAAATTTTAAAACTCAACAGAATAAATGGGAAGAGAAAGTTAAGAAAATCTCCCTTAAAATAGAAAACCTTAATAATAGAAGGCCCATTACGGAGAGAACAAGGTAGGGAAGGAAACCACCAAAGACTAAATATAAAAGTATTTAGAACTGAAAGATGCAAGTCTCCACAATGAAGACTGCTCCCCATTATCGAAGGCTAAGGTAACACAGTCATGAAATTTTAGAATATTATGCCCAAGAAAAGAGATCTAAATCTTTTAGAGAAAAAAAATGACTGGTAACATACAAAGGTATGAAAATAAAAATGGCTTCCTCATAAAAACACTGGAAAGCAGAGGAAAATGGGGGCAATTTCTTCTGAATGTTAACAAAAAATATATTAAAAAAAATTATTGTGTTGTCCAGGCTAGTCTAGAACTCCCTCCCCTCAGGCAATCCTCCTACTTCAGCCTCCCGAAGTTCTGGGATTACAGGTACAAGCCACTGTGCCCAGCCACAAAGAAAACATTTTACTTTATTTGTTTACAGACAGGGTCTAGCTCTGTCACCCAGGAAGGAGTGCAGTGGCATGATCTCAGCTCACTGCAACCTCTACCTCCCAGGTACAAGCAATCCTCCCAGCCCAGCCTCCTAAATGGCTGGGACTACAGGTGCATGCTACCATGCCGGGCTAATTTTTTGTATTTTTGGTAGAGACGGGGTTTTGCCATGTTGCCCAGGCTGGTCTCGAACTCCTAAGCTCGAGCAGTTCACCTGCCTTGGCCTCCCAAGGTGCTGGGATTATGGAAGTGAGCCACTGCACCCAGCCAAAGAAAACATAATTTATTTTTTATTTTTGAGACAGGGTCTCACTCTGTCACCCAGGCTGGAGTGCAATGGCACTGTATCAGCTCACTGCAGCTTCTGCCTCCTAGGTCTAAGCGATTCTCCTGCCTCAGTCTCCCAAGTAGCTGGAATTACAGGCATGCACTATCATGGCCTGCTAATTTTTATATTTTGGGTAGAGACGAGATTTCACCATGTTGGCCAGGCTGGTCTTGAACTCATGGCCTCAAGTGGTCCACCCACCTTGCCCTCCCAAAGTACTGGGATTACAGACATGAGCCACCACACCTGGCCGAAAGAAAACATTTTAAAGAAATGAATAATTATTAGCTCCAATAATATATACAGAAAAGTACTAAAAAAAAAGTAAACATAGAATACTATGTGGCTTACTAGAGCATAATATTTATGGGCATAATAACAAAGGCAGCTAATATGGATTTAATAAAAAGTTTAGATATGACATTAAAAGGATGGAGGGAAGAAATGGAGTGTGAAATGAATTCCTCATTTTCTGAAACAGGAAGTCAAGAGAGGGGTTCTAAGATTGACTGTAGGGTTTCAGTCAGGGTGGTGGGAAAAACTGCAAAATAGATACAAACCTTCTTGGAAGGCCAGGAGGTTTTTGCAAAAGCCTTGGGGAGGAATGAGCCAAAGGTGGCAGTTCTTATCTAGAGGCAATTAGGCAGAAGTAGGTACAAAGGAAATGTGGGGGTTTAACTAAAGAATTTGCTTACTCATGTGGTCCTAAGACTGACCTTTGAACATCCAGGGGAGCATGACTGCTCTCTACTGGGGGAGAAGGTGTCAACAATGTTATTACCCACAAATGGTGTTTGCTTTAGTACTTGGAACCTGGCCTGTAATCATTAGTCACAAGTATGTTGACTCAAAGCCTCTGTCATTAAGTCTATACTGAAAAAATGCCTGGAGTGCCAGCTGGTCAGGGACGCAGCTGTTAACTCTTTACAGCACCCTCCTCGGGGTCTGTAAGCTGCCTGGACTCCCAGCCCACTCTTTCACTGAGTATCTGTGTCTGAGTGCATTTGTTCATCCATCACTGGGTCAGGGTCTGCTGGTTGGATCTGGCAAGTGATGAACCAGGGGACAGCAACAATCAGGTGTGGTGGCTCACTCCTGTAATCCCAACTATGTTGGGGGCTGAAGTGTGAAGATTATTTGAGGCCAGGGGTTCAAGACTAGCCTGGGCAACACAGTGAGATCTCATCTCTACAAATAAAAAATTAAAAAAAATTAGCCAGGAGTGATAGTGTCTGCCTGTTCCCGGCTGCTTGGGAGGCTGAGGCAGGAGGACTGCTTGAATTAAGAAGTTTGAAGCTACAGTGAGCTATGAATGGGCCACCACATTGTGGCCTGGGTATCTCTGTTAAAAATAATGAGATTGCAATAGTATTTAGAAATAGGAAAAGAGATATACACCAGCATGTCTAAAAGTGGTTGCCTCAGCAACAGAAAGACAGATGAAGGTCAAAAGTACAAAAAGTTCATTTTCTTATAAGCCTTTTTTCCCTATTTGACTTCTTAAAATATTTTTTTAAGGCAAAACAAATAAGGGTGGTCAGAGCAGGAATGAGAGCCTTCTATTCAAGTGTGTTTCTCAACATCAACTGGGAGCTTGTTAATGCAGTATCTCCAACCCAGTCCACATCTACAGAATCAGCCTGCATTTTAATGCCATCTCCTGGTGATTCGTATGACCACTGAAATTTGAGAAGCATTTGTCTAGTAGTCACAGAACAGGGAGGCTGAGATGAGATGCAGGTGTCTATCATGATAGTAAAGGTGAGGAACTGAAGCAAGATTGATGAAGCACACAAGATTTAAGTCTGAACTCAGCCCATCATTTGAGGTAACTTCACCCTTTACCCTTGCCTACACCTTCTTAACATCACTGCTCTGTATTTCTGGAAAGCCTTAATCTTCTTGCTTCCCAAATTTCCTGCCCTGGTCATCACTTTTTTCATGATATGATTTGATTTTAGCTCGTTACTTCACAAAATCTACCTTTACAAATTTCGTCAAATGGCAGTTGCATGTATTATTGTTCTCAAATTATCCCTGTTTATTTAATTACCAAGACCGTGTAACACTCAATAAACTAGATGCTCAATTAAGCTTAGTAACTGGGTTCTTTCAAATCTTCAAGTTACATTCTGGAACAGATGCATGAAGAATTGTAAGTAAGTAGAACAGCCCACTCTCTAAGCACTTTGGGAGGCTGAGGCAGGAAGACTGTTTGGGCCTGAGAGTTTGGGACCAACCTGGGCAACAAAGGAAGAACGCATCTCTACTAAATAAATAAATAAATAAATAATTAGCCAAGTGTGGTGGCATGCACCAGAAAAGGAAGGAGAGATACAAATACAGATAACAGCTTTGATGGGGTAAACCCACAATTATAATAGCTTTTAGAGAGTGGTCCCTGGGTACAGTGGCTCGCACTTACGATCACAGCACTTTGGGAGGCTGAGGCAGGAAGACGGATTAAGCCCGAGAGTTTGAGACCAGCCTGGGCAACAAAGGAAGAACGCTATCTCTACAAAATAAATAAACAAATAAATAGTCAAGTGTGGTGGCATGCACCTGTGGTCCCAGCTACACAGGAGGGTGCTGTGGGAGGACCACTTGAACATGGGAGTTCAAAGCAGCAGCAAGCCCTGATTGTGCCAGTGCTCTCTAGCTTCGGTGACAGAGCAGGACGGACTCTGTCTCAAAAAAAAAAAAAAAAAAAAAAAGAAAACCCCCCACCAAGACAGTGGCTCTCTAACGATTCCACTAGAAGTGAAGACTAAGCTAAGTAAGGTGTTAGGTAGATCAAGAGAAATCTTTGATCACCAGTCCCACTAAACTATGTCTTTATTATACTTTTTATCCCAAGTTTTGAAAGATTTGTAAAGCTTTCATAAATGTTTCAAGGGGAGTTATGCAATTAATATATTACATAGGCCCTTTGTTGCTTTAAGTGTAAAATGGGTACTGAAAACAAAATCTAGCTAAACAATAAATAGTTGGTCTTTAGACCATAACAAAATGATTCTGTAATATTAAAAAACACTAAGAAATAAAAAATACAGTTTTAAAAATAAAAAAAAAAAAGAGATGAGGATGGGTCCTTCTAGCTGGCAGGATCTTGGTGGGCACTGGGCATGGGGGGCCAGGTTAGGTGGGATGGACAGAACTGGACCTGGCTGGGGCGTGTGATTGATGTGGCCAGAGAGTGCAGCTGAGCTCTCACATCTAGGCTGCACATTGGCAGAATGACAAGTGCAGGTCAACCATCCCAGCTGGGTCTGGGGAAGCAGTCCTACCCAATAGGACCCCCACCTTTTTCCTGGCCCCAAGCCAAGACTCCTTGCCTGTACCAGGCATGTATAGCCTTGTCAGGAAAGCCCAGGTGTGATGATCAGGTGTGTGTCTCTGAGTCTCTGGCCTTGGTGGCCCCTTGGGAGATGGTCAGGAGCTGGGCAGGGGGAGGGTCCTGGGAACAACCCTTATGCATCTGCCCCCCCATGTGTGCCCCTACCCCAGCTTCTCAGCCCTCAGGGTGATGTGGCCAGGGCTCCTCTCCTGCTCTGTGGCTCTAGCTCTGACCCCCTTGCCTAATGACTGACAGACACTTCCCTGAGCCTCTGGGGACTTTATGTGGCTCTTAATTTGTGAGTTGGGGGATCCCAACCTCCCTGTAGGAAGAAGCCCACCACCAACCACCCTAGTAAGCCCACCTGGGCCTCCTCACTCCACTAGCCAGTGAGACCCAACTGGCCAGAGCTGGTGTCCTGTTAGTATTCTGCTCTTTTCTTCAGTGTGTGTTTTCTGTAATGACTGCTATGTCGCACTTCCACATGAGCTGCAAGATAGAGATTGCTGCCTGCCCCAGAGAACCCCCACACCTCCTGGGCTGGTTGTGTCTGTGCTCACCTTAGTGTAAATGGTGCCTGCAGTGTGCACTGTTGGGTGGCTCCGTCCACACACTGCCTGAGCTGGCATCTGCATCCTTGTTGCTAAGGCCTGTTCTGTTCCCCCACTCTCCAGCTGAGCTGCTCTTAAAGCCAAGATGAGGGATGAGGACGGGGTGCCGAGAGGGACCTCTCCTGGGGTGAATCTCCACTGTGAGGGTGCTGGGCTTGCCCACCCTGTCATCCACTCCTCTGAGCTCCATCTCAGCCAGAGGCCAGCCAAGCGCAGCCTAGTCCCACCTGCTTTTGTGTTGCAGGTGAGCTAAGAGCGGATTTTACATTTCCAAATGTTCAAACAAATCAAAACAATTATACTTGATGACACTGGGGGATTTTAATGTTGCCTGTTCATGAATAAAGCTCTGCAGGAGTCCAGCCATGCCTGTTTGTTTACAGGTGGTCTGGGGAAGGCTGCTGTCTGGCAACGATAGCACAGTTAAGTCCTTGGCATGGAAAAGAGTTACCAAAGCTGATAATATTGACAAACGCCTGGCCCTTTAGAGGAACAGCTCACGGTTTGAGGGCTGTCTGGCAGGACCCGAGGTTCTGGGTCAATCCTTCCTCACTCACTGGTGTGCCCATAGAGACGGGGTGCCACAGTGCCTCCCAAGGGCCTTGGGTGTCAGTTTTCCGTGTGTGTTTGCTTCACAGTCACTCATCGCATCTGCTGAGGTCTCAGGCCTGAGACGGGCCTGCTGCAGAAGCAATTGCTCCTCAGCAGTGGGAACTCGGTGGAGCTGAGCTGCCACCCACCTGGAGCGGGTCCGTGGAGCTCAGCGGCTCAAGGGTGGTGTGGGGCTGGTGTCCTGGACCACATCCTGCTGGGTCCCAGCTACCACAGGTGCTGACTTCCTCCCACGAAGAAATCAGAGCCAACAGCTGCAGCAGCTCACCCCGTACATGCCGAGCCCCTTCCATGTGCATGTAACAGAGGGTGCCTGCTGGGTCTGCACCATGCTGCTGGGAGAAGGCCTTGGTGGCTAAGTTTAATGAGTGGCTGCCTGGCCCAGGAGCGGCCAAGGAGTTCTAGGAGGTGTGGCTTCAGCATCCCCTCCGTGAGGGTCTCTCTGATGATTGGAGAGGAGGGCAGCCACAGGAGGTGCTGCCTGAATAAGGGACTCAAATCCCATCAATGAGGGGCAACTGGGGCCCTCCTGGGAATTGTCAAAGGCTGAGCTCCGGGACACAAGAACGCTGCCCTCAGCTGAGTAGCAGCAGGCCCCTGGACATGGCCATCATGGGGCTGAAGTGCACATGCACTGTCTCCTGCATTGCAGATGCCACATTCTGGGGAGGTGAGGGAGATGGGAGGCCGAGCTGAAGACACAGGTGAGACCAGACTCCAGGCAGGTAGGGCTGGTGTGGGGTGGGAACTGACAACTGCCGGTCAGGGTTCCCTTAGGCTGGAGGAGTGGCTGGGACACTGACACGGATCTGGATGCCTGGCCCATGGGGCTCATTGTGTGGTTGAGCTGGCTCTGGGTATCAGGCTGTGGGTGGCAAAGGAGCACCCATGTTGTAGATGGGAGGACTGAGGCACATGACTCTAGGGGTTCCAAGGAACTTGGTAGAGAGGGAGAGCAGCCTAGCTGCGGGCAAGTGGCTGGGAGTCCCTGAGGGAGCCTGGCAACAACAGCTGGGCAGAGCTCTTGGGGGCAGCAGGGCGCCACTGCTGGCTTAAAGGCCTAATCTCCTCTGATCTCTGAAGCTAGCAGCTTGGATGGAAAACCAGCTAGGAATACTAAGTGATGCAACCTTTTGGCTTCCCACTCCCTCCCTCTTTCCCCCTTTGTGTCACCCGGCTTCCCAATTGTCCCTTGACTCTGCTCCCTCTGTTTCCCCGCCTGGGCCCCCACTGCGGCCCGGGACATCCTCCTGGGGGTCCGCCGCTGCAGCACCTCCAGGAAGCAGCATCCCACCTCTTCCGCCTGGCCCCAGTCCCACCAGGAGCCCCGCTCCAGCTGGAGCAGGATGGGCCTGGACCGACTCCGAAGGCGCAGGCGTGTGTTCCCTGCAGTCCCGGGGGTCTTCCTGCTCCTGAAAGGCCCAGGCAATTCAATTCACTAATGCGGAGCCTCCGCAATTGCCCAAGCCCAGAGAAGGGGCGGGCAGGGGCAGTGGGTCGTACAGAGGCCAGCCAAGACCTCCGCTCCAGAACGCATGGGCTGCTTTCTCTGGGGGAAGGACGTTGCCTTCTTAGCCGACGGGAAAACCGTCTCTGTGCACCTGGATTCCCACTGCCGCCGACTTCTTGTAAACTCCAGTCCCGAGGACTAGAGAGAGACCCAGGCCTCAGCCCGTGCACAGGCTAGGAGCCACCACCCCCGCCAGACGGAAGGGCGCACTCTACAAATCTGGGGGCCCACTACACCAAGAGGACAGAGAGGAACCAACCAAGGAAGAGCCCTAGGAAACGCACCCCCAAGGCAACCAACCAAACCAAGAAAATACATTTCTCAGGGCTCCATTGGTCCTCCCACATAGGCGACCCTCTCCCCGTCTTGGCCTGGTCCAAGCACCTTCACCCTGCCCCAGCCTTCTCACAGGGGCCCTGTCTACCAGAGCACAGCCTCCCTCTGCAACTCTCTATCGCTCTCCTTCTCTAGCTCCCTCACCCTCCATCTCACTTCTTGCTCCACCTCTCTCTTTCTGCCCCCTTCTCTCTTCCACCTCCCTCTTTGTCTCTCTATCGCTGTCTCTCTCTCCCTCCGTTTCTGTCTCTCCATCTCTCTCCCTTGCTCTCCTTCAAGCTGTGTCTGTGTTTTTGTCTGTGTGTGTGTGCCCGCGCACGTACACCCGTGTGTGGCTGTGTGTGGGAATGGGTTTGCTCGTGGTGGTGGTGGGCTGTGTCTGGGTGTCGGTCAGCCCCTCCTTCCCGGGACCAGGCTGCGGGCTGTAGTGCCAGCTCCCGGCAGAGCAGGTCCCCACCCCTACGCCCCCATGCCCACTGCCCGGGCCTTCGTCGGGACAAGCGACGGTGGTAGGGGCGTTGTGAGAAAAAAGGCCCACGGTGCTGAGCCGGCTGTTCGCCCCTGGGCAGCCCTGGCAGCTCTGGTAGGTGGGTCAAAAGGGGGTTTTGCAGGAGGGGTGGCGTTCGATCCAAAACAATCCCTAAGCGGCAAAGCGGAGGACCGGATCAG
>NW_022437748.1:0-26421 GCF_009761245.1 Sapajus apella
AAAAAAAAAAAAAAAAAAAAAAAAAAAAAGAACTAGAAACAAAAACCACATGATCATCTCAATAGATGCAGAAAAGGCTTTTGATTATATTCAATATCCATGTTGAAAACCCTCAACAAACTAAGCACTGAAAGAATATATCTCAAAATAATAATAGCCATCTATGACAAACCCAGCACCAACATCATACAGTATGGTCAAAAGTTGTGTTTGAGAACCGGAACAAGACAAAAATGCCCACTCTCACGACTCCTACTCAACATAGTACTGGAACTCCTAACCAGAGGAATCAGGCAAGAAAAAATAAAAATAAATAAATAAATAAAAGGGCGTGGTGGCTCATGCTTGTAATCCCAGCACTTTGGGAGGCCGAGGGTGGGCGGATCGCAAGGTCAAGAGTTCAAGACCAGCCTGGCCAACATGGTGAAGCCCCGTCTCTATTAAAGATACAAAAAATTAGCCAGGTATGGTGATGGTGCCTGTAATCCCAGCTACTCAGGAGACTAAGGCAGGAGAATCAGTTGAATCCAGGAGGCAGAGGTTGCAGTGAGCTAAGATTGTGCCATTGCACTCCAGCCTGGGCAACAGGGTGAGACTCTGTCTCAAAAAAAAAAAAAAGAAAAGAAATAAAAGGCATTTAAATAGGAAAAGAGGAAGTCAAACTATATTTACAGATGATACAATTTTATAACTAGATCTTGGACAAGGTAGCATAAGAAAAAGTAAATCAATAAATAAAAATACAAAATAATTTTGTACCTAGAAAACGCCATAGTACTTACCCAAAAGTTCCTAAGGCTTATAAACAATTTCAGCAAAGTTTTGGGATGCAAAATCAATGTACAAAAATCAGTAGGATTTCTATAACACCAACAGTGTCCAAACTGAATGCCAAATGAAGAGCATAATCCCATTCACGACAGACACACACACACCTAAGAATACAGCGAATCAGAGAGGTGAAAGATCTCTACAGTGAGAATTACAACACTGCTCAAAGAAATCAGAGATGACTACTTACAGGGAAGAGGACAAAGATGGGGGGAAAAAAAAGAAATCAGAGATGACACAAATGGAAAAACATTCCATGCTCATGGGTAGGAAGAATCAATACTGTTAAAATGGCCATACTGCCCAGAGAAATTTATGGATTCAATGCTATCCCTATCAAACTACCAATAACATTCTTCTCAGAATTAGAAAGAAGAAAAAAAGATTCTAAAATTTTCACATGGAACCAAAAAAAGAGTCTGAATAGTCAAGGCAATCCTAAGCAAAAGAACAAAGCTGGAGGCATCACTGTTACCCACCTTCAGACTATACTATAAGGTTACAGTCACCAAAACAGCATGGTATTGATATAAAAACAGACATACAGACCAATGTAACAGAATAGAGAGCCCAGAAATAAAACCGTAAGCCTACAACCATCTGATATTCAACAAAGTTGACAAAAGCAATGGGCAAAGGACTCCCTATTCAATAAATGGTGCTGGAATAACTGGCTAGCATGTGGCTAGCCAGTTATTCCAGCACCATTTATTGAATAGGTAAAGATTGAAGCTGAACTCCTTCCTTACACCGTATACAAAAATCAACTCAACATGGGTTAAAGACTTAAAGGTAAAACCTTTCCTAGAAGAAAACCTAGGAAATACCATTCTGGACATAGGCCCTGGCAAAGATTTCATGATGAAGACACCAAAAGTAATTGCAACAAAAGCAAAAATTGACAAATGGGATGTAATTAAAGAGCACAGTGAAACAATCAAACAAATACAAAAACAACAACAACAAAAAACCTATCAACAGAGTAAATAGACAACCCACAGAATGGGAGAAAATATTTGCAAGCTATGCATCTGACAAAGGTCTAGTATCCAGAATCTGCAAGGAACTTAAATTAACAAGCAAAAAACAAACACCCCATTAGAAAGTGGGCAAAGAACATGAATGTACGTTTTTCAAAAGAAGACATATTGTGGCCAAGAAGCATATGAAAAAAATGCTCAGCATCACTAGTCATTAGAGCAATGCAAATAATAACCACAATGAGCTCAGATGATGATAACAATGTGGAAAAAAGGGACCACTTATACAGTGGTGGGAATGTAAATTAGTTCAGCCACTGTGGAAAGCAGTTTGGTGATTTCTCAAAGAACTTAAAACAGAACTCCTTTCAACCAAGCAATCCTATTATTGGGTATATTAAAGGAATATAAATCGCTCTACCATAAAGACACATGCATGTATATGTTTACTGCAGCAGTAATCACAATGGCAAAGACAGAACCAACCTCAATGCCCATAATGGTAGACTGGATGATTCCACTGCCTGCAACATCCTGGCTAACCAGAGGTCCTGCATCTGTCCACATGACAGTTTCACTGCTAGCATAACCAGCATTTGAGAGAGCCAGCCCACTAAACACATCTACAACCAAAGACTCACATAGTATACTTCACTCCCTTGTCACCTCCACTGTAACAGGTGCTGTTATCCATGTCTAGGAGACCTGAAGATGGATCATATCACAGGACACTTGCAGATATTCCCCAGCACCAGCCCAGAGCCTGGCAGACCCACTGGGTTGCTAGACCCCAAAGAGCAATAATTATCACTGCAGTCCAGCTCTCAGGAAGCCCCATTCCTAGGGGAAGGGGGAAAGCACTTCAACAAGGGATCACTCTGTGGTATAAATCAATCCGAACAGCAGGCTTTGAGATCCAGATTTTTCCACTGAAATAGTCTACCCAAATGAGAAGGAATCAGAAAAGTAATTCTAGTAATATAACAAAACAAGGTTCTATGACACCCTCAAAAGACCACACTAGCTCCCCAGCAATGGATCCAAACCACTGCTTCTTTTATTAGCATATGGAACATTCTCCAAGATAGACCTTATGATAAATCACAAAACAAGTGTCAATAAATTTAAGAAAATCAAAATTATATCAAGTATCCTCTCAGACCACAGTGGAATAAAACTGGAAATTAACTACAAAAGGAACCCTCAAAACTATGGACATTAAATAATCTGCTGTTGAATAATCTTTGGGTCAACAATGAAATCAAGATGGAAATTTAAAAAATTCTTTGAAGTAAACAATAATAGCGACACAACTTATTAAAACCCCTGAGACATAGCAAAAGCAGTGCTAAGAGAATAGTTGATAGCATTTAATGTCTACATCAAAAAGTCTGAAAGAGGTTCGATGCAGTGGTTCATGCCTATAATCCCAGCACTTTGGAAGACAGGTGGATTGCTCGAGCTTAGGAGTTTGAGACCAGCCTGGGTAATACGGCAAACCCTGTTTCTACAAAAAATACAAAACTTAGCTGGGTGTGGTGGCGTATGCCTGTAGTCTCAGCTACTCAGGAGGCTGAGGTGGGAGGATGGCTTGAGCCCATGAGGCGGAGGTTGCAATGAGATAAGACTGTGTCTCTGCACTCCAGTCTGGGCAATAGAGCCAGAGCTTGTCTCAAAAAAAAAAAAAAAAAAAAAAAATCTGAAATAGTGTAAGTAGACAATCTAAGGTCACAACTCAAGGAACTAGAGAAATAAGTGCAAACCAAACCCAAACAAAGCAGAAAATAGTAACAAAGATCAGAACAGACCTAAAAGAAATTGAAACAAAAATGCCTATCAACCAAGGAGAGGATAAAGAAAATGTGGAATATATTCACCATGGAATACTACTTAGCCATAAAAAGGAATGAAGTAATGGCACTCACAGCAACCTGGGTGGAGTTGGAGATCATTACTCTAAGCGGAGTAACTCAGGAATGGAAAAACAAACATTATATGTTCTCACTTGTAAGTGGGAGCTAAGCTATGAGGGTGCAAAGGCATAGGAATGATATAATGAATTTGGTGGACTTGGGGGTAAAGCGGGAGAGCGGTAAGGGATAAAAGAATACATATTGGGTACAGTGTACACTGCTCGGGTGATGGGTGCACCAAAATTTCAGAAATTGCTGCTAAAGAACTTATCCATGTAACCAAAAATCATCTGTTCCCCAAAAACTATTTAAATAAAATAAAATAAAAAAGAACTCTGCAATACCTTTTGCAGTTTGTCACAGCAAACACCATAATGTAAAAAAAATCTATTCTTTTCAGTATAATGAATTGATTGTTATCATAAAAAAAAGAAGTACTATAACAGAGATTTTGGAAGAACACAATAATGGTATCTTACTGAGACCTTGGGTCAGTAAAGTTTTCTTAGAGAAGTTGGCACATAAAAGGAGTTTTGAAGAACCAACAGCAGTGGCTGGCTCCATGGAAATGGGAAAGAGAGGAGGAAGGGAACAACTGGATGAATCTCAAGGTTCTTTTATAATTTACAGGTTTAGGCTTGACTGAATCTGGTCTCTTTCTAAACGTGCTTTTTAAAAGACATGTATAAACTATTGCTATTTTTGTTCTTTTCATTTTATAACACTGTGGATGAATTTATAATTTGTCAAAGTCTTAGCCCAACCTCCTATTTTTCTTCGGTTAATTGAAACAGTGGGTTCTGAATATGTAATGTCTAAATTTTTTTTAACATTTTTAATTACATAAAATTCTGCTACTATGAAGTCTAGAAAAAAATTAAAAATTAGCTTGGCAGAGTGGTGCATACCTGTAGTCCTAGCTATGCAGGAGGATTGTTTGAGCCAAGGAGGTCGAGGTTGGAGTGAACTATGATTTTGACACTGCGCTCCAGCCTGGGTGACAGAGCAAGACCTTGTAGACCTTGTTTAAAAAAAAAAAAAAAAAAAAAGACTTTTTACTATCTGACCCCTGTCATCTTCTCCAACTATTTCTAAGCATTTTCCATAGACCCCATAAGCTCCCTGCAAGGCAGATAAACTAAATTACTCATTGTCTGACTCCCAAACTAACCACTCTTGCCTTCTCACCTTTGCTCATACTATCCCCAGAAGGGTCTCTTGTACATCCTTTCTGCTAATCCATTTGTTCAGTATATAATTTGGATATCTATTAGGCATTCTGTGGGCCCAAGAAATATTATAGTTAAAAAAAAAAGACACAGTTCCTGCCCTCAAGGAGCTTACCCACCAGGGCAGCTTATTCTTTCTTCAATTCTAGGTTGAAGACCCATCTACTTATGAAGTCCTACTCTGAGCTCTTATTGCATTTATAGGTTGCTCACATATCCATGCTAATCATAATCCCTAAAAACACAATCCCAAATGCCATAATCCTGAAAGATCAAAATCTCTAAAGTCTAAAAATCCCTAACATCTAAAATCCTGAAAATCACCATCCTGAAAGATTAAAATTCACATGTTGAAATCCTGAAAGTGGAATTCTGGGAAAGTACGTTTTTTTATTGTAAGCAGGATAGTTGTATCATGTTACTTGTATCATGTTAGGTGGAACTATTCCCTTCCTACTCTCTTTATTTGCATTTGGCAGAAAGTTCAGGTGAGCAGATTAGTCACATGGTACAACAACAATGAAACTTCTGTCTAAAAATGCATCATTTGATTGGGCACAGTGGCTCACACCTGTTATCCCAGCACTTTGGAAGGCCAAGGCAGGCAGATCATAGGGTTAGGAGATTGAGACCATCCTGGCTAACACAGTGAAACCCTGTCTCTGCGAAAAATACAAAAAATTAGCCAAGTATAGTGGCACACGCCTGTAGTCCCAGTTACTCGGGAGGCTGAGGCAGCAGAATCATTTGAATCCGGGAGGCAGGGGTTGCAGTCAGCTGAGATTGCGCCACTGCACTCCAAACTGGGCGACAGAGCGAGACTCCATCTGAAAAAAGAAAAAAAAGAAAAAGCATCATTTGGCCAGGGGTGGTGGCTCAAGCCTGTAATCCCAGCACTTCAGGAGGCCAAGGCAGATGTATTACCAGAGGTCACGAGTTTGAGACCAGCCTGGCCAAAATGGCAAAACCCTGTCTCTACCAAAAATACAAAAATTAGCCAGGTGTGGTGGCATCTGCCTGTAATCCCAGCTACTTGGGAGGCTCAGGCAGGAAAACCACTTGAACCTGGGAGGCAGAGGCTGCAGTGAGCCAAGATCATGTCACTGCACTCCAGCCTGGGTGACAGAGCAAGACCCTGTCTCTAAAAAGAAAATAAAAATAAAAATGCATCACTTGTCTGTAATGGCATTCCTTCCAGCTGATAAAATTCCAGGAACTTTTAATGAATTAAAGCCACATTTGCCTAAAAAAACTAGTAAAGTTACTGATGGGTTCGAAAATAATTATGTGCATGGTAGAATAAGAAGACATATACTTAGCCAGGCATGGTGGCCCACAGCTGTAGTCCCAGCTACTTGGGAGGCTGAGGTAGGAGAATCACTTGAACCCGCGAGGTGGAGGTTGCAGTGAGCCGAGATCATGCCACTGCACTCCAGCCTGGGTGACGGAGTGACAGTGACACTCCGTCTCAAAAATAAAAAAAAAAAAAAGAAGACACATACACAATGGTGTTGCTATTCAATTACCAGTATTATTTGTGCAAAATCTGTGGTCTGTATATTATTTCACATGGAATGGATTTCTGTATACTCAAAACAACACAAAAGTATGGAACAAAACGTGGGCAAATTTAATAGGAAATGCTTATGTCTGTGTATATCATATCGATATATATCAAATGTGAATGTATTCCACAAGGAGAGCCATGCCCTAAAAGAAAAAAAAAACTATTTTTCTTTTCATTCACAGCTTTTCATTATGATGCAAGACTTCAAAATATACTTAAATTACTGTGAAAGTTGGCCAGGTCTTATGGAAGACCTCTGTGCAACTAAGTGCCCATAATTTATTTCTGTAACACATTTTTCATATGTTAAATTTTATTTTTAGTTTTTTTGTTTTTCTTAAGTTTTTTATCCCACTAGTCAGTCATATATATAAATACTATATATATGAATATGTTATATATATATATGTGTGTGTATGTATATATGATGGAGTCTCGCTATGTTGCTCAGGCCACAGTGCAGGGGCTATTCACAGACACAAGCATAGTGTATTACAGCCTCCAACTCCAGGGTTCAAGTGATCCTTCTGCCTCTATCTCAACCAGCTAGAATTACAGGTGTGTACCATTGTACCCAGCAATCTCGGCTCACTGCAACCTCCACCTCCTGGGTTCAAGCAATTCTCCTGCCTCAGCCTCCTGAGTAGCTGATACTACAGGCATGGGCTACTACACCCTGCTAAGTATGTGTCTTCTTATCCTACCATTCACATAATTATTTTCGAACCAGTCAGTAACTTTGCAAGCACTATTTTTCACAATTCACTGTGCTATATATTTCACCTCTGCCTCATTTCCAGTAATAAAAGTACAAATTATATTAAGGCTTTTAGAGAATTATAATTTGTTTTATGCATTTTATAAATATGACTCCAAAACAGTGCATTATCATGTTGGCTTTGTGTATAAGCATTGTGTGTGTCAGAAAAAAAAGATCGAAACTTCCTCAATAAATGAAGAGATGTCTTTTTTGTGTATCTGCATGTGTGGAAGATAAAATTTTTCAGCTGAGCACAATGGCACACACTTGTAGTCTCACCTACTTGGGAGGCTGAGCTGGGAGAATCATTTGAGCCCAGGAGTTCAAGTCCAACCTGGGTAACAAAGCAAAACACTATCTTCAAAAGAAATAGGCTTAGCACGGTGGCTCATACCTATAATCATAGCAGTCTGGGAGGCCAAGGTGGGTGGATTGCCTGAGATCAGGAGTTCAAGACCAGTCTGGGCAACATGGCAAAACCCTGCCTCTAATAAAAATACAAAACATTGGCCAGGTGTAGTGGCTCATGCATATAATCCCAGCACTTTCGGAGTGAGGTGGGTGGGTCACCTGAGGTCAGGAGTTTGAGACCAGCCTGGCCAACATGGTGAAACTCCCGTCTCTACTAAAAATACAAAAATTAGCTCTGTGTGGTTGTTGGATGCTTGTAATCTCAGCTAGTCCGAAGGCTGAGGCAGAAGAATCACTTGAACCTGGGCGGTGGAGGTGGCAGTGAGCCAAGATGCACCACTGCCATCCAGCCTGGGCAACAAGAGGGAAACTCCATCTTAAAAAAAAAAAAGGTAAATGAGCTGGGCAGAGTGGTGTGTGCCTGTAGTCCCAGCTACTTGGGAGGCAGAGTAAGGCAGAATGAGCCCAGGAGTTCAAGGCTGTAGTGCATTGTGATTACATCTGTGAATAGTCACCGCATTCCAGCCTGTGGCAACATAGTGAGACCCTGTCTCTAAAAATAAAAGAAATAAAAAGTAAATAAATGTCTTTTAAATAATTTTCTAAGTTATTTTTTTCCCCGAGCTACATTTTCAGGATTTTCTTTTTCAAGATTGTGATTTTGGAGATTTTAGACTTTAGGATTTTTTATCTTTTGAGATTTTAACATGCAGCATTGTTTCTTTTGGGATTATGGCCTAAACACCTTACTTATTATAGTCTACCAAATATTGATAGTTTTAACTTATAAATCTTGTCTTCCTAGCCAGAAGATAAGTTATTTCGGAGCAGCTACCATTTCCTCATATCTCCAATGCTACATAAAATGCTTTAAAAATCATGGCTGGGCACAGTGGCTCATATCTGTAATCCCAGCACTTTAAGAAGCCAAGGCAGGTGGATCACTTGAGGTCAAGAGTTTGAGACCAGCCTGGCCAACATGGTGAAACACCTGTCTCTACCCAAAATACAAGAATTAGCTGGGTGTGGTGGTGCACGCCTGTAGTCCCAGATAATCGGGAGGCTGAGGCAGGAGAATCACTTGAACCTGGGATGTGGAGGTTGCAGTGAGCCAAGATCGTGCCACTGCACTCCAGCCTGGATGACAAAGTGAGACTCCATCTGAAAAGAAAAAAATAAAAATAAAATAAAAATCATTAGAGGAATGATATTAACAAGCTGGTAGAGTAGGAAGCAACAGATCCTTCCCCAACAGAGACACAGAGAAGTCAGGTATTATGCATTTTTCACTACAGTTATTTCCAGAGCCAACAGTACACCAAATAGATATTCAGATTATTTACTGAACAAATGAATGGGTGAGAGGCAGTGGGAAGGCCCTTTCTAGAGAGGAACAATATAAGCAAAGACAAGAGAGCAAGAGTGTGTTTAGTGTGTTAACAACATATGGACCTGAATACCTCTGTGAGAACTCTGAAGAAGAGCTGAGATGCTACAGCACCAGGCCACTGTAAAACCAAAAAAAGATTACAGCACAAGAGGTAGGAAATTTCACAGTGTTTGGCATGTCCCTTCATGTCCTTCTTCCTATGTGGCATAGCACAGAGTAAGTTGGAGGAAACCCCCCATACTGGGTCTACTCCTTCTGAACAGAAACAAAAGACTTGATCATGTGTCCAACATTCTGGCTTGTCTGGGGCTTCCTGAGAGACTGATTTCTTTTTTTTTTCCTTTTTTTTTTTTTTGAGACGGAGTCTCACTCTGCCACCAGGTTGGAGTGCAATGGCCCGATCTTGGCTCACTGCAATCTCCACCTCCCTCTGCCTCCCAGGTTCAAGCAATTCTCCTGCCTCAGCCTCCTGAGTAGCTGGGATTATAAGTGGGTGCCACCACGCCCAGCTAATTTTTGTATTTTTAGAGAGATGGGGTTTCACCATGTTGGCCAGGATGGTCTCGATCTCTTGACCTCGTGATCCACCCACCTCGGCCTCTCAAAGTGCTGGGATTACAGGTGTGAGCTATCCTGCCTGGCTGAGAGACTGGTTTCTATCTCACATGGCTCAGAATACTGAATGGACAGGTTCCAGAGTTCAGAAGACACTGAAAACAGAGAGCAGGATGTTAGCACTGAAGTTCCATAGGCAGACATCAGGGGGAGCAAGAGGTCAGCAAAAGGTTGAGAGAGCCTAGAATCAACAGCCGAGATAATTGGTAAAGGTCTTCCTCTGCAAAGCCACTATACAAAGACTTGGAAAGATGGTTGTTTGTTTTAAGTACTTAAAGCTCAGCAAGAGATTATAAGGCATACAAATACACAGGGAAATATGGCTGAATTAAAGAAATAAAATATAACTCCAGAAATAGGCCCTAAAGAAATGCAGATCTGTGAGCTGCATGATAAAGAATATAAAATAACTATTATAGGTGCTCAGTGAGCTAAACACAGATACAAAACTAAATGACACGAGAAAAACAATGCATGACCAAAAAGAGAATATAAAAAAGAGAAACAATGAAATGGTTCCAAACAGAAATTCTGGACCTTAAAAAATTCAATAACTGAACTGAAAAATTCATTAGAGGGGATCAATAGCAGGTTTAATTAGGCAAAAGAAAGTAGAGTCACAGGAGCAAAAAAGGAAAAAGACTGGCAAAGATCGCATAAAGGACTTACAGGGCACTATTAGGACAACATATTCTGAAATGCACATTATGAAAACCCAGAAGAAGAGGGAGTGACAACGTGGCAGAGAGCTTATTTGAAGAAATAACAGCTGAAAGCTTCCCAAATCTAAGGAGATAAATGGATATGCACATTAAAGAATCCAAAGAACTTCAACAAGGATAAATCCACAGAGGATCACAAAGACACATTATAATTACATTATCTAAAGTCTGGTGAGGTGTGGTGTCTCATGCCTGTAATCCTAGCACTCTGGGAGGCCAAGGCAGGGGATCACCTGAGGTCAGGAGTTCGAGACCAGCCTGACCAACATGGAGAAATCCCATCTCTACTAAAATACAAAAAAATCAGACAGGCATGGCGGCGAGTGCGCCTGTAATCCCAGCTACTCGGGAGGCTGAGGCAGGAGAATTGCTTGAATCTGGGAGGCAGAGGTTGCGGTGAGCCAAGATCACACCACTACACTCCAGCCTGGGCAACAAGAGTGAAACTCCGTCTCAAAAAAAAAAAAAATTATCTGAAGTCAGAGAACATATTCAAAGCATCAAAAGAAAAGCAATTCATCACAGGAAAGGGAGTTTCCATAGATAATCAGCACATTTCTCAGCAGAAACTCCAAAGTAGTGGAGATTTCTAGATGTGAATGAAGTTTTTAACAATTTAAAACAGAATGATGTTAACTTTCAAGATGTTTATGTAATTACAGCAGTAACCACAAAGAATCTATAGAATATATATAACAGGAAATGAGAAGAGAATCAACACATATTGCTACAAAAAAAAATCAGCAAAACACAAAAAGGCAGTAAAAAAGGAAGAACAAAAAAGCTACAGAAAACAATTAACAAGACGGCAATAGTAAGTCCTTCCCTCCCTAATGGTAGTTTATGTTTTATTTTAGATAGGCTGGCACTCTGTTGCCCAGGCTCAGTGCAGTGATACTATCATAGTTCAGTGCAGCCTCAACCTCCTGGGCTCAAGTGATCCTCCTGCCTGAGCCTCCTGGGTAGCTGGGAATACAGGCGCATGTCACAACATCCGGCTAATTAAAAAAAATTTTGTTTTGTAGAAATGGGGTCTCCCCATGTTGCCCAGGCTGGTCTCAAGTGATCTTCTTGTCTTGGCCTCCCAAAGTGTTGAAATTACAGGCACAAGCCACCATGCTGAGCCAATAATTAACTTTAAATGTAAAGTCATATATTGACTGAATAGAGTCAAAAAAGGATGGATCCAACTATATACTACCTACAAGAGACTAACTTTAGATCTAAGGATGCATAGACTGAAAGAAAGTTTGGAAAAAGATATTCCATGCAAATGGTAACCAGAAAAGAGTAGGAGTAGGTATATTAATGTCAGACAAAATAGACTTTAAATAAAAAACTCTCTCAAGAGATTAAAAAAAAAAAAGACATTATATAATGATAAAAGAGGCAGCCAGGAAGATAAAACAATAATAAATATTCATGCACCAAACACCAGAGCTCTTAAATATATTAAATAAACTTTGACAGAACTGAAGGGTAAAAGAGCAACGCAATTATAGTAGAGAACTTCAAACCTCCATTTTCAATAATGGACAAAACAACCAGATAGAAGGTCAACATGAAAAGAGAGGACCTCAACAACATTATACAACTGGACCTAACAGACATATATAGAGCACTCTACCCAACAATAGCAGAACATACTGAAGTGCACATTCTCAAGTACACATGGAACATTCTCTAGGACAGACCAATGTTAAGCCACAAAACAAATCTTAACAAATTCAAGAAGAGTAAAATCACACAAAGTATCTTTTCTAATGACAATGAAATTAGTACTCAAGGCACGTGGAAAACTGGAAAATCCACAAATACATGAAAATTAAACAATCCACTCTTAAACAGCCACAGGATCAAACAAGTCACAAGAGAAGTTAGAAAATACCTAGAGACAAATAAAAATGAAAACATATCAAAACTTATGGGATACCGGAAAAGCAATGTTAAGAGGGTGGTTTATAGTTGTAAAAGCATACATTTAAAAAGAAGAAAGGGCCGGGCGTGGTGGCTCATGACTGTAATCTCAGCACTTTGAGGGCTGAGGCAGGCAGATCACCTGAGGAGTTTTAGATCAGCCTGGCCAATATGGTGAAACCCTATCTTTACTAAAAATACAAACATTAGCTGGGCATGGTGGTGCACACCTGAGGCAGAAGAATTACTTGAACCCAGGAGGCAGAGGTTGTAGTTGAGCTGAGATCCTGCCACTGCACTCCAGCCTGGGTAACAGAGTGAGATTTGGCCTCAAAGAAAAGAAAAAATAAATAAAATAAATAGATAAAATCAGACATGAAAGAGGAAAAATTATAAATGATGTTACAGAAATCAAAAGGATTACAAGAGACTACCATAAACAATTGTACATCAATAAACTGAATAACCCTAGAAGAAATGGATAAATTATTGGAAAAACACAACACTTACCAAGACTGAATCATGAAGAAAATAGAAAAGCTGAAAAAAAAAAAAAACCAATGAGTAAGGAGATTGAATCAGTAACCAAAAACCTTCCAACAAAGAAAAGCCCAGGACCAGATGGCATCACTGGAGAATTCTACCAAACATTAAAAAATGATTAATGCCAAGCTTTCCCAAACTCTTCCAAAAGCCGAGGAGCAGGGAACACTTCCAAGCTCATTCTATGATGCCAGTATTACCCTGACACTAAACCAGACAGAGACATTACAAGAAAAGATAACTACCAATGAATATTCTTTGTGAGTATCGAGGCAAAAATCCTCAACAAAATACTGGAAAATTCAGTAGCATATTGAAAGAATTAAATGCCATCGATAAGTAGGACTCATTTCTGGAATGCAAGTATGATTCAACACATAAATATCAATCACTGTAATACATTAACAGAATAAGGACAAAAAGATGACCATCTCAATTGATGCAAAAAAGGCATTGGACAAGATTCAGCACAACACCCTTTCATGATAAAACATCAAACAAACTATAAATAGAAGGAAACTGCCTCAGAATCATCAAAACCATGTATGAAAACCTAACAGATAATATCATACTTGGTGGAGAAAGACTAAAAGCCTTTTCTCTAAGATCAGGAACAAGCTGATGATGTCCACTCACACTACTTCTATTCAACATAATGTTGAAAGTTCTAGTCAGTGCAATTAGGCAAATTAGAAAAGAAGTAAATTTATCTGTTTTCAGATAACATGATCTAATAAAAAGAAAATCCTAGGCCAGGTGCGGAGGCTCACACCAGTAATCCCAGCACTTTGGGAGGCTGGGAGGGCGGATCACCTGAAGTCAGGAGTTCAAGACCAGCCCAACCAACATGGTGAAACCCCATCTCTACTAAAAATACAAAAATTAGCTGCGCATGGTGGGGGGCACCTGTAATCCTGCCTACTAGGGAGGCTGAGGCAGGAGAATCGCTTGAACCCAGGATGTGAAGGTTGCAGTGAGCCGAGATATTGCCATTGTAATCCAGCCTGGGCAGCAAGAACAAAACTCCGTCTCAAAGAAGAAAAAAAAAGGAAAGAATTTTGACACGTTACAACATAAATGAACCTTGTGGACTTCAGGCAGAGTGAAATACACTCATTGAAAAAAGACAAATACTGCATGAATCAATTTATATGAGGTATCTAAAGAAGTCAAATTCATAGAGATGAAGTAGAATGGTGGTTGCCAGGGACTGGGGGAAAGAATGGAGAGTTTTTTAACAAGTATAGAGCCTCAGATTTACAAAGTGAAAAGATTCTTTAGAACTGTTTCACAACAGGCTGGCACAGTGGCTCACACCTGTAATCCTAGCACTTTGCGAGGCCGAGGCAGGTGAATCACCTGAGGTCAGGAGTTTGAGACCAGCCTGGCCAACATGGTGAAACCCCATCTATACTAAAAATACAAAAAGTAGCTAGGCATGGTGGCTCACACCTGTAATCCCAACTACTCAGGAGGCTGAGGCAGGAGAATTGCTTGAACCCAGGAGGTAGAGGTTGCAGTGAGTGGAGATCGCTGGACTACACTCCAGCCTTCGAGACAGGAGTGAGACTCCATCTCAAAAAAGAAAAAAAAAAAAAAAAAAAAAGAACTGTTTCACAACAATGCAAATATACTAAATACTAGTGACTGCAGTCTTGAAAATGAAGGATTTAAGATAGTAAATATGGCCAGGAATGGTGGCTCATGCCTGTAATCCCAGCACTTTGGGAGGCTGAAGCAGGTGGATCACCTGAGGTCAGGAGTTCAAGACCAGCCTGGCCAATATGGTGAAACCCCGCCTCTACCACAAATACAAAAACTATCCAAGCGTGGTGTAGTCCCATTTACTCAAGTGTCTGTAGTCCCAGCTACTCAGGAGGCTGAAGCAGGAGAATCGTGTGAACCTAGGAGCCTGAGGTTGCAGTGAATCGAGATCATGCCACTGCACTCCAGCCTGGACAACAGAATGAGACTCCATCTCAAAAAAAATAAAAATAAAAAAACAAAGATCGTAAATTTTATGTGGTTTTTATCACACACACAAAAAGATAAGCATTAAAACATTTGTCCAGGTTGGGCTCGGTGGCTCACACCACCTAGCTAACACACCTGACCATCCTGGCTAACACAGTGAAACCCCATCTCTACTAAAAATACAAAAAATTAGCCAGGCATGGTGGTACATGCTTGTAGTCCCATCTACTCAGGAGGCTGAGGCAGGAGAATCACTTGAACCCAGGAGGCAAAGGTTGCAGTGAGCCAAGATCACACCACTGCACTCCAGCTTGGGCAACTGAGTGAGACTGTCTCCAAAAAAAAAAAAACAACAAAAGAAAAAGAAAAAACACTTGTCCAATATAAGATCTGTGACTTCAGTTTACAATCTCATATGGAAGATGAAAAATAAACACAAAGAACCTGGATAGGTAAGGCATCTCAAGGTGCCAAGGGAAACACTGAAAGTCTTACTAAGAAGCAGGCTGGCCTAGTGGGGTGGCTCATGCCTGTAATCCCAAAACTTTGGGAGGCTGAAGCAGGTGGATCACCTGAGGTCAGGAGTTCGAGACTAGCCTAGCCAACATGCTGAAACCCCATCTCTACTAAAAATACAAAAATTAGCTGGGCGTGGTGGCACACACCTGTAGTCCCTGCTACCTAGGAGGCTGAGGCAGGAGAATCTCTTGAACCTGGGAGGCGGAAGTTGCAGTGAGCCAAGATCCCACCACTACACTCCAGCCTGGGTGACACAGCAAGACTCTATCTCAAAAAAAAAAAAAAAAAAAAGGGCAGTGTAAAGTATAGTTCAACTAAGATTTCCCTGAACATATTTCCAAATAACATGATATCACTTGGGAGTTCATTCTATCCCAAGGTAATTTATCCTAACCCAAAATGAGATCTAAATCTACTAGTTGAGATGAATGATTTCCCCAACCACTAAGCTTCAGATCAATAATTTCACTCACCAGTGTAAGATTCCTATCTATTTTATTCTTGGGAAACACTGGTTTCTTTATTAAGAGATTCTACTTCTCCAATGTTGGTGTTAAAATATTGTTTCTTTTATGGTAATAGCAGATGTTAGTTTAAGTTGGTGTATACATGTGTGTGTGTACACACACATGTGTATTTTAAAGATCTATGAAATCAAAAAGTCTGAGAAACAATGTTTTAGATCAAATCCTTAGAACAAAACCTTGGAGAGCCTTTTATTTACTTATTTTTGAGACAAGGTCTCACTTTTTCACCCAAGCTGGAGTGCAGTGGTGCGATCTCAGCTCACTGCCACCTCTGCTTCCCAGTTTGAAGCGATTCTCATGTCTCAGCCTCCCAAGCAGCTGGGACTACAGGCACATACCACCACGCCCAGCTAATTTGTGTATTTTTTGGTAGAGACAGGGTTTCACCATGTTGGCCAGGCTTCTCTTGAACTCCTGACCTCAAGTGGTCTGCCTGCCTTGGCCTCCCAAAAAGCTGGGATTACAGGTGTAAACCACTATGCCTGGCAGGAGAGCCTTTTAATCTTGATTCTATGATTGTAAATGTCACAATTTTCTAGGCAAGAGCTTCTCAAGGTAATAATCAACATTGATGTTGAGCTCTTTTGCGATAGAGGGCTTTTTTTTTTTTTTTTTTTTTTGGCATAGGACTGTTTCTTCATTGAAAGTACTTTCATTGGCAGGGTACAGATTACAGGCTAATGCCTGTAATCCCAGCACTTTGGGAGGTTGAGGCAGGCAGACCACCTGAGATCAGGACTTCCAGACCTGCCTGACCAACATGATGAAATCCTGTCTCTACTAAAAATACAAAAATTAGCCAGGAGCAGTGGTGCACACCTATAATCCCAGCTACCTGGGAGGCTGAAGCACAAGAATCATTTGAAACCGGGAGGTGGAAGTTGCAATGAGCTGAGATCATGCCACTGTACTCCAGCCTCGGCAACAGAGTGAGCCTCTCTCTCTCAAAAAAAAACAAACAAACAGACCAAAAAAGAAAATACTTTTTTTTGCCCATTAGCACTCTGTAAAATGGTTAAGGAATAAATTTTTAATCTGTCACTTATAAAACCTGTTTAATGCCACACAATGTGATCCTGCCATTTTAATGCTATAGGTTTCTTATTTAAAAATACCTTTTTTCAGACCCTTTTTTCACTTGCACAACTGGAAACTCAACACTTTTAAAGCTTTAAAAACTTGCAATATTAGGCCAGGTGCGGTGACTCTTGCCTGTAATCCCAGCACTTTGGGAGGCCAAGGTGGGTGGATTATCTGAGGTCAGGAGTTCAAGACCAACGTGGCCAACATGGCAAAACCCCGTCTCTACTAAAAATACAAAAATTAGCCAGGCATGGTGGTGCACGCCTGTAACCCCAGCTACTAGGGAAGCTGAGGCAGGAGGATCACTTGAACCTGGGAGATGGAGGTTGCAGTAAGCTGAGATTGTGCCACTGTACTCCAGCCTGGGCAACAGAGTGAGACTCCATCTCAAAAAAAAAAAAAAAAAACTAAAAATATTTTTAAACATTTCAAAATAAAAACTTGTAATATTAATAAGTTCCAACATTTGAACAGCTCTCTCAAGCATACTTTCTTCCTTCTGCTTTGCATTCCCAAATAGCTGCTGTGTGGTAAGTTCAACAAAGATATGCAGAATTTGCAAAGGAAACACTCTAAAGACACACAACATTCAACTTCAAATGATGTAGCACCACTGGGGACTCAAAGAAATCACAGATGCAGATAAGCCTAGGGGGCACTGACAAGCACCTGATATATTTATTTCTGAAGAGAGGATGCCAGGTGCAAACTGTGCCAAACTCAATGCAGAGTCCTCCCTTGTCCACAGTTTTGCTTTCCAAGGTTTCAGTTACCTGTTGGTCACCTGTGGTCTGAAAATACATAAGTACAAGTACAATAAGATATTTCAAGAGAGAGAGACCACATTCATAAAACTTTTATCACGGCATGTTGTTACAGTTGTTCTAGATTATGGTTGTTGTTAATCTCTTACTGTACCTAATTTATAAATTAAGCTTTATGATAGGCATGTATATATAGGAAAAACATAGTATATATAGGGTTCAGTACTGTCCGTGGTACTGGATACCACGGTAGTGAAACAGCCATCCACTGGGAATTGTGGAAATGTATCCCTTCAAGGATAAGTGGAGACTCAAGGACCAGTGTGTGCAACGGGTAGGGATCTGCTGGCTAGATAACAATTGCTGGTCAGTGGCTGTCACCTTCAACTACAAAGGCTAAAGTGTGGCTATCAACATCTACATTCTTCAACCAGTTATTTATCTTAATGCTAAAGTGACAGTTGGCCTTGAGGCATATTTACTCATCTACCTAAAAAATAAAACTGGAAGTAAAGGGAAAACACATAAAAAGCTTAATAAAATTTGTATTGAGCATGTTATCTCCTTTCAACATGTTATCTCCTTTAAACCCTCTGTGCATCTTACCATAGAAAGATTTCATCTGGGAGCAGTGGCTCACGCCTATAATCTCAGCACTTTGGGAGGCTGAGGTAGGTGGATCGCTCGAGCTCAGGAGTTCAAGACCAGCCTGAGCAACATGGCGAAACCCCATCACTACAAAAATATATATATATAAAAATTAGCTGGGCATGGTGGTGCATGCTTGTAGTCCCAGCTCTTCAGGAGGCTGAGGCAGTAAGATCACGTGAGCCTGGGTGACAGAAGTTGCAGCAACTATACTTTAACCTGGGCAACAGAGTGAGACCCAGTCTCAAAATTTAAAAAAGTTTGTCTAATCTCATCTAGAGTATGAGGAATTCTTTCTTGGTATTCTAATACCTTCTTCACACCCAAGATTATGGCATGCCTAACTATAATTCCTATTTTCCTTTATCTACCTGATTAGACTTTGAAGTCTTTAAGACTTGGAATAATGAGCCTGTTATTGTTATCTCTGTAACACAGCCATCACATGCATACTTACATAGTTCATCAATAAGTGAGGATTCAATGGATGAATGAATCTCTTGAAAATATGTTTAGTACAGACACAGTCAAAGTGAATTCTCTCTCCGTAGAAGCAGCTGCTATACTCTTAAACATGATAATGTCAACCAGGGATTTAGCAGACATCTTAAAGACTGAGGATACAGACAAAATGCAAATGGGGTGTGTGTGTCTCTGTGTGTGTGTGTGTGTGTGTGTGTGTGTGTGTGTGTGTGTGTGTGTGTGTGTGTGTGTGTGTGTAGCATGAGGTTGTGTATCACGGAGCACTTTTCAGTATCCTAAGGGCTCCATCCATATTTAGCCTAGCATTGCTGCCCTATCATTCAGGCAACTTCTTGACTGCTGAACAAAGTCTCTCCCTAATTAGAGACCCACCAAAACCAAAGGAAAACCTATTCTATGGTGAGAGACTTCCCCCACATCATAATGGGTATAATAAATACTACCTCTTCCCCAAGGTTGTCATAAAAGAGAGATTTACACGATAATAGGTATCTATGCTTGCCCGCTCCAGCTGCTTTATTCTTTTAAATTAAGTCACAGCGTTCGTGTTATGAGATCACTGTGTTCCCTATCTTAGTGATAGTTCCCTATCTCAAGATTCCCTCCTCCTTCACCACTTCCCATATCCCATAAATTCCCAAACCCTATTGATTCTTCCTTATGAGCCTTGACTAATTCTCTCCATCATATCTTTATAATGACCAATAAGGCCCTACATGCTCAGATCCCTTTTTCTCTCTGACCTCATTATTCTCCCTCTCACCTACTCCCCACGAGCCACGCTGGCTACTGTTCTTCCAACACACCAGGCAATCTCTCATCTCTGTGCAATTCTGGTTTTTTTTCTGCCTAGAATGCTTTTCCTTCAGATATCTAAATGGCTTGCTTGCTTCTTCACTTCATTCACATGTTTACTTCTCAGTGACGTCTTCCCTAATCACTCTATTATAAAATCATTCCCTACTTAACACTCTCTTATTTCTCTTCCCAACTTGTTTTCCTCTCTCACAATTATCACTAACTAAACATAGTATGTATTTACTTAAGTAGTATCTTTCTCCCCACTAGACTATAAGTTCCATGAGGGCAGAGTTCTACTTGGGTCACAGCTATATCTCAAGCACTTGGAGCAGCACCTAGCAGAAAAAAAGATGCTGAGTACTTATTTTCTGAAAGAATAAAACTACTTCCACATCCATTGCCTCTAATCTAATTTAAACTATCATCAGTTCTAGCCCACATTACTGTAACTGCCTTTTAATGGGTCTTCCTGAATTCAGGCTAAAACTCAAATATGTCATTCACACTGCCTTGGGGAGAAAGTCCAAACTCCTCAACATGGGTTGTCTTTCAGAGTCTGATCCTGCATACCCCCATAGCCCATCCCTCTTTCTCTATACCATGACTATGCTCCAGCTGCTCTAAAGTATTTTAAGTTCCCCAAAAGAATTATTCTCTCTTACCTCTGGGCCTTCCCACAAGCTGCTCCCTCCCCTAGAACATTTTCATCATTCCCCTGGCTATCCACTCCTTCCTTAGCCTGACTCTTACTTATCCATCACATCTTAGCATAGTCATTCCTTCCTCCAGGAAACCTTCCACTACCCTCCAAGGCTGGGTTAAGCATATCTTCCATGTGCTCACAGAGCACACATGTGTACTTTCCCTTATTCAGCATCTACCATGCTACACTGTAACTGCCTGTCTGCCTGACTGTATCCCAATTATAACAAACCTGAAGACATGGTGTCAAGAACAGAGCAGTTACCTAATAAATTTTGTTGAATTAAAGACTGAATGAATAAACAAATAACATTCTACTTCAGTGTCCTCTCTGGCAAACTATTAGTTGCTATGTCTAAGATTCTTTTTACATATGTAGGTGAAAAAATATTCTGATAAAAACTGAGAAAGCTAGGCCAGGCATGGTGGCTCAGGCCTGTAATCCCAGCACTTTGTGAGGCTGAGGTGGGTGCATCACAAGGTCAGGAGTTCAAGACCAGCCTGGCCAAGATGGTGAAACCCCGTCTCTACTAAAAATACAAAATAATTAGCTGGGTGTGGTGGCAGGCACCTGTAATCCCAGCTATTCAGGAGGCTGAGGCAGGAGAATTGCTTGAATCTGGGGGGCCAACATTGCAGTGAGCCAAGATTGTGCCATTGCACTGCAGCCAGCCTGGGCAACAGAGTGAGACTCAGTCTCAAAAAAAAAAAGAGAGAGAGAAAGCTAAAGTATTTTTCTAGTTCAAAAAATAAGACAAGCTTTCTGATCAAAAAAAAGTACTTTAAACCATGATGAAAGGGTCCTAAAATAAACTAGAATACCAATGGAAATAGTTGCAGACAATATAAAAACAAAGTGTTTAATCTGTCTAAATGTTGTATATCCTAGAATACTTAATATATTGGCAAGGACCACTAGCTAAGAGTTCCATTTACGGAAAACTCTTATGAATTAGTGGACCTAGACAATGACCATCAGCAGCTACTCAACACAAAGAAAAGAGAGAGACATCCAGATATTATGTACCTCCTGATGGAAATATACACATTTATTTCCTCCACCAGTGTATCCGATACCACTGGGATACAGTCACCAATATTCAGACTGGAGGAAACTCTACAAGACCAATGACTTAGCTTCTTTAAGATACAGTTTGCAATGAGAAAGAAAGAGAGGAGGGAGATGAGGCAGATGAGAGAGAGATAATCAACTAATTGCCACATCTTAATTTTATTTGAATTTTAATTCAAATCAGCAAACTATTTTTTAAATGAGATAAATGAGGATATTTGAACACTACTAGATATTTGATGATATTAAGAAATTACTATCAGTTTTTATATGCTTGGTAATTATTTTGGTTATTATTATTTTTTTAAGAACTCATCATAATCCTAGCACTTTGGGAGGCCAACACAGGCAGGTTGCCTGAACACAGGAGTTCGAGACCAGCCTGGGCAAGATGGTGAAACCCCATCTTTACTAAAATACAAAAAATCAGCTGGGCATGATGGCAGGTGACTGTAATCCTAGCTACTCAGGAGGCTGAGGCATAAGAATTGCTTGAACCTAGTAGGCAGAGGATCCAGTGAGCCAAGATTGTGCCACTGCACCGCACCCTGGACAACAAAGTGAAACTCTGTATCCAAAAAAAAAAAAAAGAACTCATCTTGGCCGGGCATGGTAGCTCATGCCTACAGTCCCAGCCTTTGGGAAGACAAGGCAGGCGGATCACCTGAGGTCAGGAGTTTGAGACCAGCCTGGCCAACATAGTGAAACCCTGTCTCCACTAAAAATACAAAATTAGCCAGGCATGGTGGTGCACACCTGTAATCCCAGCTATTCAGGAGGCTGAGGCAAGAGAATCACTTGAACCTGGGAGGCAGAGGTTTCAGTGAACCACGATCGCCGCCACTGCACTCCAGCCTAGGCAACAAAGTGAGACTCAAAAAAAAAAAAAAAAACCTCATTTTTTAGCGTCATATAATGACATTTATGGATAAAACAATGTAATGTCTAAGACTTGCTTCAAATCAATCCAGGAATATGGTAAGGAAGAGGAAGAAGGTATAAATAAAAGTTTGAAATTTTCCATAATTTTTTTTAATTGTGGAAAGCAGAGTTCAGTTTAGACAAAAGATAAGTGGAGCCTTTGTTTTTCTTATTAGTTTTATTTACTTAAAAAATAAAACCAATATAAGTATAGAACATTAAAAATCTATAAGTACTCTCCCTCTGCTTTCTGCCTCTAGTAGCCTCTCTAGAAGTAACTACTGTTAACTGAGCATCCTTCTGGGGCACATTTCCAGGAATATTTTATGCATTTAGAAACATAATGCTTAATGTAAGTTGTATCCCATATGTTATTCTAAGTTTTTCTTTTTTTTAACTTAATATATCTTGGACATTTTCCCATATATCCAGCTTTACGTCACTCTTTTTAAAAACGGTAGCATATCCTATGATATGGATGGCATAATGTATCTTACTAGCCCCAGGAGAGGAGAATTATGCCATTTTTGGCATATAGAGATGGTTGGGTATATATCATGGGACACTTATGCAAGTGCATCTATTGCTGTGTCAAGGGATATATGCATTTAAATTTTGGCTAGAGATCATCAAACTGGCTTCCAAAAGGTTATACTAATTTATACATCCCCCTAATTACCCACCAGTAGTATTTGAGAATGTATTTCTCCAATACTGGAGACTGATATATCTTAAATATCTTTCGATAGGACATTTGAAAAATAATATATACATATATTTTGTCTGTACATCTTTAGTTATAGTGAATATTGATCTATTTTTTCTTTTTATGTGAACTGTCAATTCATGTTTTTTATATTGGGCTCTCACCCTTATAAAATTGATTTGTAAAAATATTTTGTGTTTTAATGAAATCAGAGTACATGCTTTCAAAAGGAAAAGACGGTCCTCAAACTACAGATTCAAAAATACTAAAAGATCAGCTTAAAAATAAGAGTATAGCCAGCCGGGTATGGTGGCTCATGCCTGTAATCCCAGCACTTTGGGAGGCCGAGGTGGGCAGATCATGAGGCCAAGAGATCGAGACCGTCCTGGCCAACATGGTGAAACCCCATCTCTACTAAAAATACAAAAAATTAGCCGGGCGTGGTGGCACACGCCTGTGGTCCCAGCTACTCGGGAGGATGAGTTGGAAGAATCGCTTGAACCCAGGAGGTGGAGGTCGCAGTGAGCCGAGATTGCACCCTGCACTCCAGCCTGGGTGACAGAGCAAGACTTCGCCTCAGAAAAAAAAAAAAGAGTACAGCCAGGCATGGTGGCTGACACCTGTAATCCCAGCACTTTAGGAGGTTGATGCAGGAGGATCACCAGGTCAGGAGATCAAGACCATCCTAACCAACATGGTGAAATGCCATCTCTACTAAAAATACAAAAAATTAGCCAGGTGTGGTGGCACATGCCTGTAGTTCCAGCTACTCAGGAGGCTGAGGCAGGAGAATCGCTTGAACCTGGGAGGCAGAGGTTGCAGTGAGCCAAGACTGCACCACTGCACTCCAGCCTGGGTGACAGAGCAAGACTCCATCTCAAAAAAAAAAAAAAAAAAAAAAAAAAAATACATTATTACCTCTAGGAAACAATGTGATTTCATGAACTCAATTTTTTAATAGTGTATGATATGTTTACAGCACAACCAGACAAATATTAAAAAACAAAGGAATACAGAAGACATGTTAGATGTTCCTATCTTTAAGTAACCATGAAATTCACACTTAATATTTATTTATTTTATTTTATTTTATTTTTTTAAGACAGAGTCTCACTCCATCGCTCAGACTGGAGTGCAGTGGTGTGATCTCGGCTCACTGCAACCTCCACCTCCCAGGTTCCAGCAATTCTCATGCCTCAGCCTCCCAAGTAGCTGGGATTACAGGCATGCACTACCACATCCAGCTAATTTTTTTTTTTTTTTTGTATTTTATGTTTTGTATTTTATTAGAGATGGAGTTTTTCCAGGTTGGCTCCACATACCTCTGAAGGAACAGGTAAGGTATAAGAAGACATCCCCCTCAACGAAAAAAAAAAAAAAGAGTTTGGTTAAATGTCTTCATAAAGATCTCTCACCATTTCCCTGTCAAATGACCCCCTCTCTCACTTTTGTAGAAGACTGGGGTTTTATTTGAACCTTACACATTCTTGGCTATAATTGGCACAGCTGACAATGGGGTGCCAGCAGGTAGCCGTGCTGAATGAACAAGCAATAGCCATTTAGTTTTTCTGATTAAAAATCTCCTTTTATACTTTCAATGAAGGGAAGGCCAAAATGCTACCCAATTTAAAAAAAAAAAAAAAGCTTCATTAAAGTGTATTTTAAAATTAAAATAATCTTTGGAAAAAATTTTAGGTCATTCACATTTTAAATGTCAGTTTCTTTTTCCATCAATATTCTAATGGCATTTCAACTGTCAGTACTTAGAAATGGCTAAAGTTAGTGAGTGATAAGACAGACATTTAGCCAGTGAGTAAAGAATCTGACAGCCATATTAGTTAACCTTCAAGTCAATATTAAGTGATGCAATCTAATGAGCCAAATAATCTCTTTTTGTATAAAAGTCTATTAAATAAATTACAGGATTTTGGAAGCAACTCACCAGGCAAAGAAAATCTCATGCATTTAAGAATATTTTTCTTCAAATAATAAAAAACAATTAGAATAAATTTAACATCCATTGGTATCTCATTTTCTTTATTTCTTAACAAAACTGGCACTGACTTTGAAAGCAAAAGAAGGTTAAATCAACCACAAGAATAACTGGATAGGCCCATCTTTATTGCCATACTGGTGTTCCACATAAAATTTGAAAAATCCTAAACCATGGGATGCCTTTGTTGTGTTTTTATTTTTGGAGATCAAGTCACACTATATTACCCAGGATGGTCTCAAACTCCTGGGCTCAAGCAATCCTCTGCCCTCTGCCTCCCTAAATACTGGGATTATAAGTATGAACCACCATGCTCAGTTTTTTTTTTTTTTTTTTTTTTAGAGAGAGGGTCTTGCTCTGTTGCCCAGGCTTGAATACAGTGATGTGATTATAGCTCACTGTAACCTCAAACTCCTGAGCTCAAACCATCCTCCTTCTTCAGCTTCCTGGGTAGCTAGGACTACAGGCGCATGCCACCATGCCTGGCCTTTTTTTTTCCCCAGAGACAGGGTCTCACTATATTGCCCAGGCTGGTCTAGAACTTCTGACCTCAAGCGATCCTCCCACCTCAGCCTTCCAAAGGATGGTGCCTTTTTTAATAATTGAAATTCATAAAATGTCAAGCCACTCTATCCTTAGCACTGAGCCACTAAGACACACTAGTGCTATCAACTCTGAGAGTCCCCTAAAGAGGGAGCTGTCTAGGGCAAAGAACTCAAAGGCTAAAATGGAAGCTGTTAATAGCATGTAAGCGCCGTGACGGTAGAGATTTTTTTTTTTTTTTTTTTGAGACGGAGTTTCGCTCTTGTTACCCAGGCTGGAGTGCAATGGCGCGATCTCAGCTCACCTCAACCTCCGCCTCCTGGGTTCAGGCAATTCTCCGGCCTCAGCCTCCTGAGTACCTGGGATTACAGGCACGCGCCACCATGCCCAGCTAATTTTTTGTAGTTTTAGTAGAGACGGGGTTTCACCCTGTTGACCAGGATGGTCTCGATCTCTTGACCTCGTGATCCACCCGCCTCGGCCTCCCAAAGTGCTGGGATTACAGGCGTGAGCCACCGCGCCCGGCTTTTTTTTTTTGCTTTTATAGAACAGGGCTAGAACATAGTAGGTGTTCAGTTAATACTGCAAAACAAAAGGCTCAGGCCAGGCGAGGTGGCTCATGCTTGTAATCCCAGCACTTTGGGAGGCTCAGGTGGGTGGATCACCTGAGGTTGGCAGCTCAAGACCAGCCTGATCAACATGGGGAAACCCCGTGTCTACTAAAAATTCAAAATTAGCCGGGTATGGTAGCACAAGCCTGTAATCCCAGCTACTCGGGAGGCTGAGGCAGGAGAATGGCTTGAACCC
>NW_022437749.1:0-12830 GCF_009761245.1 Sapajus apella
ATCGAGACCATCCTGGTCAACATGGTGAAACCCCGTCTCTACTAAAAATACAAAAAATCAGCTGGGCATGGTGGCACGTGCCTGTAATCCCAGCGACTCAGGAGGCTGAGGCAAGAGAATTGCCTGAACCCAGGAGGCGGAGGTTGCGGTGAGCCAAGGTCGTGCCATTGCACTCCAGCCTGGGTAACGAGAGCAAAACTCCATCTCAAAAAAATAAATAAATAAATAAATAAATAATAATAATAATAATAATAATAATAGAGGCAGGGTCTCCCTATATTGCCCAGGCTGGTCTTGAACTCCTGGGCTCAAAGGATCCTCCTGCCTCAGCCTCCCAAAGTGCAAGGACTACAGGCATGAGCCATTACGCCTGGCCAGCTCCACTGACTTACATTGACAAATGTTTATCAAGCAGCTACCGAGGCCCTGGGAGTCTCCAGATTGCTAGGGGTGTAGCAGTAAATGGGACTGGGTGTAGTGAGGATGTATGCATTAGGCTGAGCGCAGTGGCTCACGCCTGTAATCCCAACACTTTGGGAGGCTGAGGCGGGCAGATCACTTGAGGTCAGGAGTTTGAGACTAGCCTGGCCAACATGGTGAAACCCCATTTCTACTAAAAATACAAAAATTATCCAGGTGTGGTGGTGGGTGCCTGTAATCCCAGCTACTAGGGAGGCTAAGGCAGGTGACTCACTTGAACCCAGGAGGCGGAGGTTACAGTGAGCCGAGATCGTGCTGTTGCACTCCAGCCTGGGCAACAAGAGCAAAACTGTCTCAACAAAAAGAAAAAAGAAGAAGGATACGGGCTTTAAACCTGGAAAGCACCCAAATAGGCATAAAATTGCAGCTGAACCAAGAGCTCAGGAGGGGTGCCCAGTGCTAGGAGGACATAAAATAGGCTCTAGGCCAGATGCAGGGGGGCACACGTAAAATCTGAGCACTTTGGGAGGCAGGCAGATTGCTTGAGCTCAGGAGTTTGAAACCATCCTGTCAACATGGCAAAGCCCCATCTCTACAAAAAAATACAAAAATTAGCTGGCTATGGTGGCACGTGCCTGTAGTCCCAGCTACTGGTGAGGATGTGGTGAAAGGATCACTTAAGCCTGCGAGGTCAAGGCTGCAGTGAGCTGAGGTGGTGCCACTGCACTCCAGCCTGAGCAACACAGTGTGTCCCTGTCTCCCCAAAAAAAAAAAAAAAAAGCGGGCTCTGTATGTCACGGGTGGCTTCCTGGAAGTGGTGGAACTTGAGGACTTGCTCTTTGAGCTGAAAGCAGAAGGCTGATGAGGCATAAATTAAATTTAGGGCAATAGCACATGCAAAGGTCCAGGGGTTAAAGAAAGCAAGAGTGAGGCTGGGTGCGGTGGCTAATACCTGTAGTCCCAGCACTTTGGGAGGCCAAGTTAGGTGAATCCCTTAAGCCCAGGAGTTTGAGACCAGACTGGGTAATGGGCAATGTGGCAAAAACCCATCTCTACAAAAAATACAGTGGTTGGCTGGGCACAGTGGCTCGCACCTGTAATCCCAGCACTTTGGGAGGCTGAGGTGGGTGGATCATGAGGTCAGGAGTTTGAGACCAACCTGGCCGGCATGGTGGTGTGTGCCTTAATCCCAGCTACTCATGAGGCTGAGGCAGGAGAATTGCTTGAACCCAGGAGGTAGAGGTTATAGTGAGCCAAGATCGAGCCAGTATACTCTAGCCTGGGCAACAGAGCAAGACTCCATCTCTGGGGTGGGGGAAGGGGGAATTACAGAGGTTAGCTGGGCATGGTGGTACACATCTCTAGTCCAAGCTATTCCAGAGGCTGAGGAAGGAAGATCACTTGAGACTAGGAGGCAGAGGTTGCAGTGAGCTAAGATCGCACCAGTACACTCCAGCCTGGGCTACAGAGTGAGACCCTGTCTCAAAAAAAAAAAAAAAAAAAAAAGGGCAGGGGAGAGTGGCCCACACCTGTAATCCCAGCACTGTGGGAGGCTGAGGCAGGTGGATCACCTTAGTTAGGAGTTTGAGACCAGCCTGGTCAACATGGTGAAACACCGTCTCTACTAAAAATACAAAAAAAAAAAAAAAAATCAGACTGAGTTTGGTGGCTCATGCCTATCATCCCAGCACTTTGGGAGGCCGAGGTGGGCAGATCACCTGATATCAGGAGTTCAAGACCAGCCTGGCCAACATGGTAAAACCCTGTCTCTACTAAAAATAGAAAAATTAGCCAGGTGTGGTGGTGCATGCCTGTAATCCCAGCTACTTGGGAGGCTAAGGCAGGAGAATTGCTTGAACCCAGGAGGTGGAGGTTACAGTGAGCCGAGATCGTGCCATTGCACTCCAGCCTGGGTAACATGAGTGAAACTCCGTCTCAAAAAAAAAAAAAAAAGAAGAAGAGAAAGAAAAAGAGAGAGGGAGAGAAGAGGGCTGTGTGGATGGTGGGGCCCGGCCGGCAGGGGCGAGGAGTTAAGATGTCGTTATTCCAAAGAGAGTTTCTCAGCAGAGGAAGGACGTGATCCCAGCATAGGAGGCACATAGTGGGTGGGGGTTGCTCTGGGAAGGGCACAGAACAAGGACAGCTTGTTTCTCCTCACCCAGACGGTGATCATCGGCTCCTACCTGATTGCACACGGTTTCTTCAGCGTCTATGGCATGTGTGTGGACACGCTGTTCCTCTGCTTCTGTGAGTGACCCCTCACCCCAAATCTTGCGGGGCCCCGAAACCCTCCTTTCCACTGGGCATCACATCCCCCTCCAACGGGGCAACATGATTGCCTGCCCCCAGCTTCCCCGGGGCTTGGCTGGCCCTCGTCCTGGGTCCCCAGCCCGTCTTCTTGGTTTCCTTTTGCACTTAGAAGCAGCTTTGACCTCCTGTCCACTGACCCAGGCTGCAGCCCAGACGCTGGCCTCAAGCCCTCGCTTTGCAGTTTCTGGCTTTGATGGGGGGGGTGGATCTGTGGCTGCCACTAACTCTGGTCTCTCCATCTGTTTTTGTTTTGTTTTGTTTTTTCTTCTCTCTTCCTCACCTCCATGCCTGCTGGCTTCCCTGTTCTTCCCTGCCTCTCTCTTTCCCTCCCTTCCTGACCACCCCATTTTCCCCCTGCCGGTTCCTGGGGGGAGCCCAGGTGAGGACCTGGAAAGGAATGACGGCTCTCAGGAGCGACCCTACTTCATGTCGCCCGAGCTGAGAGACATCCTGTTGAAGGGGAGTGCGGAGGAGGGGAAGCGGGCAGAAGATGAGGAGTAGACAGGGAGGGAGGCTGGCGTGGGGGCCAGGTTTCTTCCGTGTAGATTGGGGGTGCATGAAGCGGGAGGCTTCCTGGCCTGGGATTGTGGGGATCCTGTGTGTCCCTCGGAGCCCATCACAGTCCGCCCTTCTCTGGTCCCAGTGTGTCTGCTTTCTAACCCTCTGAGGCTTCTCTGTGACCCTCGTCCACCCTCCCTGTCCCCGGTGGCCCCTGCCTGTGAGCTCCCCTCATGCCTCCTGCTCTGGGACCTCTCTCCACAGTGGAGGACCTGGAGAGGAATGATGGCTCGGCCGAGAGGCCTTACTTCATGTCTTCCACCCTCAAGAAACTCTTGAACAAGACCAACAAGAAGGTAGCGGAGTCCTGAAGGCCCCGTGCTCCCCACTTCTCGTGGAGCCTCATGCCGCAGGGTGCTCAGTAGCAGGGTGTGTTCCCCCGACCCCTTGGGCTCACCCAAAGTCCTATCACTGCCGCTCTGCCCATCCCCATGAGCCAGATCCCACCAGTTTCTGGACATGGAGAGTCTGGGGTATCTCCTTCTTATGCCAAGGGGCGCTTGGAGTTTTCACAGCTGCCCCTCAAGACTGCGAGAAATGAGTTCAAATCCAGTGGGGCCTCTTGATGTCCGGGATGTTGTCCGACCACCGCAAGCTCCCTCGTACTTCCGGTTCCCACTGACATGACAACGGGCCAGACCACAAGGATAGTGTTTGTGTCTGAGGGAGCTGCTGGCCACAGTGAACACCCACGTTTATTCCTGCCTGCTCCAGCCAGGACTGACCCCCTTCTCCACACCTGAACAGTTGGCGTAAGAGCCACCAGAAGCATTTCTTTATTATTTTTTAACCTGGACGTGCATTAAAGGGTCTATTAGCTTTTTTTTTTCCATCTGTCTCAACAGCTGAGATGGGGCCGCCAAGGAGTGCCTTTCTTTTGCTCCCTCCTAGCTGGGAGTGGCTGGGGTGGGAGTGTGTGTGCCCAGGTGGGGGTGTCTCCTGGCTGGGAAGGAGGGAGAGGGAGGGACATTTTTACGGAGGTGGTTGGCAGTGGGGAGGAGGTGGTTGGCAGTGGGGAGCGGGCTGGAGAGGAGATCACTAATAGCTGTTTAATGGAAACCTGCTGGGCTGGATGGAGTTAGGCTGAATTTCCCGACTTCCTCTGCCAGTTATTGACACAGCTCTCTTTGTAAGAGAGGAAAGAAACAACCACCCAAGGGATGATTTCAGGGGGAAAGGTGGAGGGCAGATGCCCGGGGCAAACCGGGCCCCTCTGCCCACGCACCTCACTTGATGATACTTTTGCCAAACTTGTTGAACTTGGGGGACCTGGCTTCCCAGTGGCCCCTTTGCCATATTCCAAAGCCCCCTCAGACTTAACATCTCTGCTCATCAGCACTGTCCCAGGATCCTGGAGAGGGAGAACCCCGGCCCCAGGAGGAAGGGGGGCGGTCTCCCATTTCCTGTACCTGCGCCAGCCCTGCCCCCACTGCGTCTGCACAACCCTGCGTGTAACTGCATTCCAACCACTAATAAAGTGCCTATTGTACAGGTCCAGGCCTGGAGTGTTTGTGGGGGGCAGTGAGCCAGTGGGTGGCTGGTGGGGGGGGACCCCAGCTTCCCAGGCTCTCGAATTCTCTGAGCTGGGGCAATTCTCTCAAAAGGAAGGAGGAGGGGGCAGGAAACCCACTGGCTGCCGGCGGCTCTGCCTGAATTCCAGCCTTCAGGCAGCTCAGATTTCCCCTGATTAGGCCCTAATCCCTGGACTTCAGAAGGCACAAGCAGCCTGCCCACCTCCCCCATCACCCATCCTGGACACCCCGCCCCTAGGCCTGCTCTCTCCCAGGGCCCAGGCACCTGAGGTCCTGCAGTCACTGTGCTCGCCAGATACTTTGGATCTGTGAAGGGATGGCCCTCAGGATGGACCCTGCTACCCACAGGCTCGCTACTGCCCCCTGGTGCCAACTGCCTGTCTCAGTCGCCTCCAGACGATCTGCCCCAAGATTTTAACCGTCTCCACCCTCCCCTCTAGGGAAATTTTTCTTCAATAGCCGATTTTTTTTTTTTTTTGGGGGGGGAACAGTCTTGGCCTGTCACCCAAGCTGGAGTGCGGTGGTGCAATCTCGGCGCACTTCAACCTCCACCTCCTGGGTTCAAGCGATTGTCCTGCCTCAGCCTCCCGAGTAGCTGGGATTACAGGCGCACACCACCACATTTGGCTGATTTTTGTATTTTTACTGTAGAGACGGGGTTTCGCCATATTGGCCAGGCTGGTCTCGAACTCCTAACCTCAGTTTATCCACTCACCTGGGCCCCCAAAGTGCTGGGGTTAAAGGTGTGAGCCACCACCCCCAGCCTTTTTTTTTTTTTTTTTTTGAGCCATGGAGACAGGGTCTCACTCCGTGGCCCAGGCTGGAGTGCAGTGGTGCAGTCATGGCTCACTGCAGCCTCAACCTTCCCAGGCTCAGGTGATCCTCCCAGCTCAGCCTCCCAAGTAGCTGGGACTACAGGTGCACACCACCACACCTAATTTTTGTATTTTTTTTGTAGAGATGGGGTTTTACCATATTGCCCATGCTGGTCTAAAATTCCTGGTCTCCAGTTATCTGCCTGCCTCAGCCTCCCAAAGTGCTATCTACAGATTGCCCAACAGGAAAGGGGCTAAGAAGTCTTTTTTCTTCTTTTTTTTCGTGAGATGGAGTCTCCCCCTGTGGCCCAGGCTGGAGTGCAGTGGCATGATCTCAGCTTACTGCAATCTCCCAGCTTCAAGCGAATCTTGTGCCTCAGCCTCCTGAGTAGCTGGGATTACAGGTGTGAGTCACCACATCCAGCTAATTTTTGTATTTTTCGTAGAGATGGGGTTTCACCTTGTTAGCCAAGCTTGTCTCAAAATCCTGACCTCATGTGATCCACCTGCGTCGGCCTCCCAAAGTGCTGGGATTACAGGCATGAGCCACTGCACCCGGCCTGCATTTTGTTTCCATGAAGGCATTTGAACCCAGGTCTTGGCTCCAGAGCCCCCAAGTTCTACCCTATACTGGCACTGACCCCTTCATCAATGCCTTTGTTCCCCTGGATCCTTTGAGTCTGGCATTTTCTTTAGCCCCAGCTCCCTTCCCACCAAAAAATAGCTCCTGACTTGGCCAGGAGGCACAAGAATCACTCGAACCGAGGAGGTGGAGGTTGCAATGAGCTGAGACTGCCAATACCTTCCAGCTTGGGTGACAGAGCAAAACTCTGTCTCAAAAAAAAAAAAAAAAAGCTCCCAAACCCCACTTGTTTCTGTCCACATTATCAGTTCCCAGACCCCATCATCACTGAGCTGAGGTAGTACCACCCTGCCTCCTTGGTCCCCAGCTCCTATTCCCATTCCCCCAATAGGGGCAGGGAGACACTTGCAAACATCAGAGTGAGGCCATGCCCCTCCTCTGCTCAAGAACCTTTCATGGTTCCCACTTTACCCACGTCAAATCCCAAGTCCTCCTTGCAGCCCACAGGCCCAGCACCATCTGCTCTGTCACCTCCTACCTGTATCCCCCTTCACTCTCCCACGCACTCACGTACTCCAGCCACTCAGATCCCAGCACTGATGCTTGATATGCCTTCCATTTTTCTTTCACCTCTTTGCTTCCTTCTACTTCCAACTTGGGGATCACCTCCTCCAGGAAGCTTACCCTGCTCACCTAAAGTTGGCTCTCTGGGTGACAATCTTTTTCTCCTTAGCACTTGCCACCATCTGTCATTACATAACTTATGTGTCTTTTCACTCACTGTCAGCCTCCCTAACCAGAATGTCAGTTCAAAGAAGACACAAACCTTGTCTTTTGTTTACCACCTTATCCCAGGGTGAGCCAGAGTGCCTGATACACAGCAGACATACCGTACATGCACATGGAAGAGCTGAATGAATAATATGGGTTTATTTATTTATTTAGAGACAGGGTCTTGCTCTGTTACCTAGGCTGAAGTGCAGTGGAGCAATCTTGGCTCACTGCAACCTCCACCTCCAGGCTCAAGTGATCCTCCTGCCTTAGCCTCTCCAGCAGCTGGAACTACAGGCATCCACCAATGCATGTACGGCTAATATTTGTATTTTTTGTAAATGGGAGTCTTACCATGTTCCCCAGGTTGATCTCAGACTCCTGGGCTCAAATTCTCCCAAAGTTCTGGGATTACAGGCATGAGCCACTGCTCTTGGCCTGATGTTAAGGGTTTAACCTGCCTGGCACCAGGAGGAAGTGCGTAGTGTTAGCAATTGTTACGCATTAATTATACCTGCCTCTAAGCCCCAGTCTTTTTGTTTTGTTTTTCTTTTCTTTTTTTTTGAGACAGTCTCACTCTGTCCCATGCTGGAGTATAGTGGTGTGATTTCAGTTCACTGAAATCTCCACCTCCCAGGTTCAAGCTATTACCCTGCCTCAGCCTCCTGAATAGCTGGAATCACAGGCGTGTGCCACCATAACTGGCTAATTTTTGTTTTTAGTAGAGACAGGTTTCACCATGTTGGCCACGCTGGTCTGGAACTCCTGACGTCGTGATCCACCCGCCTTGGCCTCTCAAAGTGCTGGGATTACAGACATAAGCCACCAAGCCTGGCCCCCAAGTCTTCTTATTTATTTAGCGGTTTTTTTTTTTCTTTGAGACAGAGTCTTACTCTGTCATCCAGGCTGGAGTGCAGTAGAACAATCTCAACTCACTGCAGCCTCTGCCTCCCAGGTTCAAACAATTCTCCTGCCTTAATCTTCCGGGTAGCTGGGATTACAGGTGTGCACCATCAAACCCAGCTAATTTTTGTATTTTTAGTAGATATGGGGTTTCACCACTCACTGTGTTGGCCAGGCTGGTCTCAAACTTCTGACCTCGAGTGATCTGCCTTGGCCTCCCAAAGTGTTGGGATTACAGGCGTGAGCCACCGTGCTTGGATTTTTTTTTTTTTTAAGAGATAAAGTCTCAGCCGGGCTCAGTGGCTCACACCTATAATACCAGCACTTTGGGAGGCCAAGGCGGACAGATCACTTGAGGTCAGGAGTTCAAGACCAGCCTGACTGATATGGAGAAGCCTTGTCTCTACTAAAAATACAAAATTAGCTAGGCCTGGTGGCACTTGCCTGTAATTCTAGCTACTCAGGAGGCTGAGGCAGGAGAATTGCTTGAACCTGTGAGGTGGAGGTTGCAGTGAGCTGAGATAGTGCCATTGCACTCCAGCCTGGGCAACAAGAGCAAGACTCCATCTAAAAAAAAAAAAAAAAAAAAGAAAGAGAGAGAGATAAGGTCTCACTCTGTCACCCAGGGTGGGGTGTTGTGGTGCAATCATAGTTCACTGCAGGCTCGAACTCCTGGGCTCAAGTAATCCTCCCACCTCAGCTTCAGTAGCTGAGACTACTGGCAGGTGCCACCACACCCAGCTAATTTTTTTTTTTTTTTTTGAGATGGAGTTTCGCTCTTGTTACCCAGGCTGGAGTGCAATGGCGCGATCTCGGCTCACCGCAACCTCCGCCTCCTGGGTTCAGGCAATTCTCCTGCCTCAGCCTCCTGAGTAGCTGGGATTACAGGCACGCACCACCATGCCTAGCTAATTTTTTGTATTTTTAGTAGAGACGGGGTTTCACCATGTTGACCAGGATGGTCTCGATTTCTTGACCTTGTGATCCACCCGCCTCGGCCTCCCAAAGTGCTGGGATTACAGACTTGAGCCACCGCGCCCGGCCAATTTTTAAATTTTCTAAAGAGATGGAGTCTGGCTATATTGCCCAGGCTGGTCTTGAACTCCTAGCCTCCTGGCCTCAAGAGCTTTTTTTCCTGCCTCAGCCTCTCAAAATGCTGGGATTACAGGTGTGAGGCACCATGCCCCGCCCAGATCTCACCCTTATGTACCCAAAGCCTTCTGACTGTTGTGTGGGAAAAGCTCTTACAATGCAAGCATAGAGGCAGGGAGACCATTAACAGGGTACTGCACCAAACCAGGTAAGTGCTGATGGTGTGTTGCACTCAGGCAACCATAGTGAAGATAAAGAAAAGTGTTTCGGCCGGGCGCAGTGGCTCACGCTTGTAATCCCAGCACTTTGGGAGGCCGAGGCGGGTGGATCACGAGGTCAAGAGATCGAGACCATCCTGGTAAATATGGTGAAACCCCGTCTCTACTAAAAATACAAAAAAATTAGCTAGGCATGGTGGCGCGTGCCTGTAATCCCAGCTACTCAGGAGGCTGAGGCAGGAGAATTCCTTGAACCCAGGAGGTGGAGGCTGCGGTGAGCCGAGATCGTGCCATTGCACTCTCCAGCCTGGGTAACAAGAGTGAAACTCCGTCTCAAAAAAAAAGGAAAAGTGTTTCGATTTGAAATATGATTTAAAGATGGAGGCCAGGCAGAGTGACTCACGCCTGTAATCCCAGCACTTTGAAAGCCTGAGGTGGCTGGAACACCTGAAGTCAGGAATTCAAGACCAGCCTGGCCAACATGGCGAAAATCTCTCTCTACTGAAAATACTAAAATTAGCTGGGCATGGTGGTACGTGCCTGTAATCCTAGCCACTTGGGAGACTGAGGCAGGAGAGTCGCTCGAACTCAGGAGGCAGAAGTTGTGGTTAGCTGAGACTGCACCACTGCACTGCAGCCTGGGCGACAGAGAGAGGCTCTATCTCAAATAAACAAACAAACAAACAAAAACAGAGAAGGGCCTGGCGCGGTGACTCATGCCTGTAATCCCAGCACTTTGGGAGGCAGAGGGGGCGAATCATGAGGTCAGGAGTTCAAGACCAGTCTGGCCAACATGGAGAAACCCAGTCTCTGTCTCTACAAAAAATACAAAAATTAGCCGTGTGTGGTGGTGCACGCCTGTAATGCCAGCCACTCAGGAGGCTGGGGCAGGAAAATCACTTGAATCCGGGAGGCAGAGGAGGTTGCGCCACTGCATTCCAGCCTGGGCAATGGAGCGACACTCTATCTCAAAAAAAAAAGAGGGGGGGCAGGTACAGTGGTTCATGCCTGTAATGCCTGCACTTTGGAAGGCTGAGGCAGGCAGATCATGAGGTCAGGAGATAGAGACCATCCTGTCTAACATGGTGAAAACCAATCTTTACTAAAAATACAAAAAATTAGCAGGCATGGTGGTGCCCACCTGTAATCCCAGCTACTTAGAAGGCTGAGGCAGGAGAATGGCTTGAACCCGAGAGGCGGAGGTTGCAGTGAGCCAAGATCACACCACTGCACTCCAGCCTCATCTCAAAAAAACAGAAACAAAAAACAGAGAGGGTCTTTGGATGAATGAATGAATGGATGAACTAATGAATGGAGCATAGTGTGAAAGGACACATGAAGTTGAACATATGTCCTGGGAGTACAGCCTGCCAGCCCAGTTGCTCCCAAAAGAAAGATCCTATATTCTCAGATGATCAGAGGCAAGGTCTAGAGGTGCCTCTCTTGCCATCTATTTTGGTGAGATGCCATCTCTGAGCCAGTCATCAGGTTGGATGAGACGGATTACAGGTGCGTGCCTGTAATCCCAGCTACTTGAGAGGCTGAGGCAGGAGAATGGCTTGAACCCGGGAGGTAGAGGTTGAAGTGAGCCAAGATCCTGCCACTGCGCTCTAGTCTGGGTGACAGTCTCAAAAAAAAAAGTAATAATAATAATAAAAGATGGCAGAGAAGTGGCCAGAGGGACTTCAGGGCCCCAGGGAGGTCCTGGAGAGGTGAAGGTAAATTTAAGGGGGTCAAGGTCCTACATGTGTTCCAAATATTGGCGTCAGTGTGCCTGGTCCTGGGATTTTTTTGCCACAAGTGTCAACATCCTGGAGCTTAAATGATGTGGCTCACTTTTACTCCATAATTTTTTTTTTTTTTTTTTTTTTTTTTTGAGGGGGGGTTTCGCTCTTGTTACCCAGGCTGGAGTGCAATGGCGCAATCTCGGCTCACCGCAACCTCCGCCTCCTGGGTTCAGGCAATTCTCCTGCCCCAGCCTCCTGAGTAGCTGGGATTACAGGCACACACCACCATGCCCAGCTAATGTTTTGTATTTTTAGTAGAGATGGGGTTTCACCGTGCTGACCAGGATGGTCTCGATCTCTTGACCTCGTGATCCACCCGCCTCGGCCTCCCAAAGTGCTGGGATTACAGGCTTGAGCCACCGCGCCCGGCTCATAATTTTTTTTTTTTGTCTCCCGGGTTTAAGCAATCCTCCTGCCTCAGCCACTTGAGTAGCGGGATTACAAGCGTGAGCCACAATGCCTGGCTAATTTTTGTATTTTTAGTAGACATGGGGTTTTGCCATGTTGGCCAGGCTGGTCTTGAACTCCTGGCCTCAAGTGGTTTGCCCACCTCAGCCTCCCAAAGTGCTGGGATTACAGATGTGAGCCATTGCGTCTGGCCATTTTTAAAAACTTAAATAATTGTGGTGGCTCACGCCTATAACCCCAGAACTTTAGGAGGCCAAGGCCTGAGGTCAGGAGTTTTGAGACCAGCCTGGCCAGCATGGTGAAACCCCATCACCACTAAAAAAAACCCGAAAATTAGCCAGGCGTGGTGACAGTTGCCTATAATCCCAGCTCTCAGGAAGCTGAGGCAAGAGGATCCCTTGAACCTGGGAGGTGGAGGCTGCAGTGAGCTGAGATTGCACCATTAAACGCCAGCATAGGCAACAGAGTGAGACTCTGTCTCAAAAAAAAAAAACAACCCAGAATTGAGGTACAATACACATAGCATAAAATTTGCCGCGCTCTCCACTGTGCCTGGCTTATGTTTAATTTTTTGAGGAACCACCAAAATGTTTTCTGGCTTCATGCTTTGGCTCCACTTTCTTCTGGGTTGGCTTAATTCCCTGCCAAGTTCCTTTATCTGGGTATATTCCCTGCCTCCAACCACACTATACTGTGATGGTTAATTTTAGGTGTGAACTTGGCTAGATTAGAAAATACCCAGATTTGAGCTGTGATGTGGTAAAAATAAGACAAAGAAAAAAAATAGTGACTGGGTGCGGTGGCTCAGGCCTAGAGTCAGCACTTTGGGAGGCTGAGGTGGGCAGATCACTTGAGCTTAAAGACCAGCCTGGGCAACACGTGGAAACCTTGTCTCAACAACAAAAAAAAACACGAAAATTAGTAGGGTGTGGTGGTCGTGTGCATGTTGTCCTAGCTACTTAGGAATATGAATCGAGATGGTCACTTAAGCTCAGGAGGCTGAGGGTGCAGTGCGCTGAGATCACACTACTGTACTCCAGCCTGGGCGATGGAGCAACACCCTGTCTGATAAAGCATTACCATCCAATCTGTTGGGGATCCAATAAAACAGAAAAAGGAGAGAAAGGGCCGGGTGCAGTGGCTCACACCTGTAATCCCAGCACTTTGGGAGGCCAAGGTGGGCAGATCATGAGGTCAGGAGTTCGAGACCAGCCTGACCAACATGGTGAAACCCTGTCTCTACTAAAAATATAAAAATTAGCTAAGCATGATGGCACATGCCTGTAATCCCAGCTACTTGGGAGGCTGAGGCATGAGAATCGCTTGAACCTAGGAGGCAGAGGTTGCAGTGAGCCAATATTGCACAACTGCACTCCAATCTGGGTAACAGACTGAGACTCTGTCTCAAATTAAAAAAAAAGAAAAAAAAAAAG
>NW_022437749.1:17830-24627 GCF_009761245.1 Sapajus apella
TCACCGTGTTGACCAGGATGGTCTCGATCTCTTGACCTCGTGATCCACCCGCCTCGGCCTCCCAAAGTGCTGGGATTACAGGCTTGAGCCACCGCGCCCGGCTAAGACAGCACTTTTAAGGAAGTTCTGAGGCCGGGCGTGGTGGCTCACGCCTGTAATCCAAGCACTTTGGAGGCCAAGGCGGGCGGATCACCTGAGGTCGGGAGTTCAAGACCAGCCTACCAACATGGTGAAACCCCGTCTTTAAATTAAAAATTAAAAAAAAAAAAAAAAAAAAAGGAAGTTCTGGTTGGATTGGGCACCAGTTCAAGAGGTAACAATCACAATCATGACTGTTTCTGAAGCTTGAACTCCATGCCAGGTGCTGAAGCAACCCCTTAAGTTTGGCTAACTCTGATCAGTCCTCCTCCAAGTCAAAACCTAGGAGGTGGCCGGGCGCGGTGGCTCAAGCCTGTAATCCCAGCACTTTGGGAGGCCGAGGCGGGTGGATCACGAAGTCAAGAGATCAAGACCATCCTGGTCAACATGGTGAAACCCCGTCTCTACTAAAAATACAAAACATTAGCTGGGCATGGTGGTGTGTGCCTGTAATCCCAGCTACTCAGGAGGCTGAGGCAGGAGAATTGCCTGAACCCAGGGGGCGGAGGTTACGGTGAGCCGAGATCGCGCCATTGCACTCCAGCCTGGGTAACAGGAGAAATCCGTCTCAAAAAAAAAAAAAAAAAAAAAAAAAAACCTAGGAGGTTTGGGTTTGATCCATAGACTGCGCTTGTCATCATGACCCTATCTGTCCTTTACTGTGTTTGGGGTCCCTGGGGCAGGAAACGCCTTAATGGACTGGATCTTCAAAAGCATTTTAAGGGCCGGGCGCGGTGGCTCACGCCTGTAATCCCAGCACTTTGGGAGGCCGAGGCGGGTGGATCATGAGGTCAAGACATCCAGACCATCCTGGTCAACATGGTGAAACCCCGTCTCTACTAAAACTACAAAAAAATTAGCTGGGCATGGTGGCGCGTGTCTGTAGTCCCAGCTACTCAGGAGGCTGAGGCAGGAGAATTGCCTGAAACCAGGAGGCGGGGGTTGCGGCGAGCCGAGATCGTGCCATTGCACTCTCCAGCCTGGGTAACAAGAGCGAAACTCCGTCTCAAAAAAAAAAAAAAAAAAAGGCATTTTAAGTCATCTTGGGCTCTCGGGAGTTGGAGTTACAAAACTAGTAACCATCCTTCTTCTGCCACTTGGCAGCGCTGTTAGCTCAAACGAGTCACTAAACCACTGACCAGTTCCAAAAAAAAGCGTCTAGGCTGTTAATAGCATTCATTATTATCACAGTGACCTTGAACAATTTAAACTTACTTTAACCAATTGTTTGTTTTTGTTGAGACAGGGCCTCACTTTGTCTTGCCTAGGCTAGAAAGCAGTAGCACTATCTCCGCTCACTGCAGCCTCCACTTCCTGGACTCAAGTGATCCCCCGACCTCAGCCTCCTGAGTAGCAGAGACTACAGATGTGCGCCACCATGCCCAGCTACTTTAACCAATTTTATCTGTATGCATGCCCCAATCATCTTAACCAAACCTTTCTTCAATTTCCAGCTCTATTTGTGAGATAGATCTGAGGCATAGGAAATGAAGTTAAAAAGCCAGGTGCAGAATAACTTACCAAGGTATGTGAAAAACAAGAATACAATTATGCATCTCTGAAAATAAAACAACTCTGTAGAGTTACACAAAAAACTGTACAATGGCTCCTAAGAGGGAGGGAACTGGGTGTCTGAGGGACAATGATTTTGTGCTTTCATGTCTTTGGCATATTTGACATATTATGTGACTATTCTACCTATTTAAAATCCACAGTAAAATGTAACTAAAATAGAAGAGGGTACAGCATACACTCATTTCTTTTTTACATATATATATATATATATATATATATATCTGCATGAAGAACTTTTTTTTTTATTGCATTTTCGGTTTTGGGGTACATGTGAAGAACATGCAAGATTCTTGCATAGGTACACACGTGGCAGTGTGATTTGCTGCCTTCCTCTTCCTCCCCTTTTTTACTTTTTTTTTTTTTTTTTTTGAGACGGAGTCTCGCTCTGTTGCCCAGGCTGGAGTGCTGTGGCACAGTCTTGGTTCACTGCCACCTCCACCTCCCATGTTCAAGCGATTCTCCTGCTTCAGCCTCCCGAGTGGATGGGATTACAAGCGCTTGCCACCACGTCCGGCTAATTTTTTGTATTCTTAGTAGAGACCGTGTTTCACCATGCTGGCCAGGCTGGTCTCCAACTCCTGAAGTCAAGTGATTCGCCCGCCTCGGCTTCCCAAAGTGCTGGGGTTACCGGCGTGTCACCTCGCTCGGCCAGGAAACTCATTTTCAACATCTCCTTACTCTTTTTTTTCCTTTATTTCTTTTCTGGAAGAAAGCTAAGCCTTGAAGCATTTTGCTCTTCTTGCTCCAAATCCTGGCAACGTTTGAACCAACAGACGGGCATCTGTCAAACCTGCCTACTTACTACGCCTGCGGAGCGCCAACCTGACCCTGGCAGAATGGGGTTTAGTTTAAGCACCGATTGTACATCAGGGACCTCACAAGGCGCCTGGGAATATTCAAGGACACCACCCTTATAAGGACAAGGCACTCGGTCACGGGCGCCTTTACTTCGGAGCTCCGCACTGTTGTTGGCCGAGGGTCTGTTGAGTCCCAGCCCCGGCTTTCCCAGGAACTGGCCGTCAACTCTCTGGTGAGATCTTTCTGTGCCTGGCCTCAGTTTCTCCGTCAATGGGGGAGGGGAAAAGGGGCTGAAGGATCCCGACCAGCTCAGCTGTGGTCTTCAGAAACTATGGCCTGAGGAGGGTACACCAAAGCAAATCCGCGGGACGGAAGAACCCGGAGGCTCAGTGGCGCCGATCCCACGCAGCAACGAAGAGGCGCTGGACCTGGCTGTTCCTCGCACATATCTCTGACCTTCTTTGCGTCTTAAGGGCGATGCGGTGTGCGTAGCAACCCCCGCAGGAGCCCGAAAGTCTCCGGCGGAGATCCTGCCTCTAAAAAGGTACACATGGGCTAAAGCCTCTCACAGCCACTTCCGCCAACGTACTCACGGCGACGGGAGTAAAATGGCGGCTGCGCAGGCGCGGAATGTGGCAGGCGTGAGGAGGCTCCGCCCCTCACCCTTGTTTTCCATCACGTGGTAATGGCCGCTCTAAAACCGCCTTACCGAAAACTAGAGCGCAACCTCGTCACGTGACTGAGGACTCCCAATACGGCACAGGGAAGGCGCCAGAAATCCTTGTCAGATGGCGAAGGAAGCCGCTCACTTCGCCACTGTCACATGATCCAGCAACCTATCGAAAGCGGAGGGAAAGGTGAGGACGTCACGTGATCATCACGCAAACCACCAAGCTTGCATCACGTGATAATGCACGCCCCCACCCCTCCTTTATCTTTTTCCGCCTCTCCCTCTTATTTGGGTTGGGCCTGCGTCGGGGCGCAACGCGGCGTCAAGGGGGCGGGGCCTCGGCAGGTCACGTGTTCCCGCACCTCCCCGTCGCGCGCCCGCCAGCCCGCCCGCTCGCCCCCGGCCCGGACTCCTCCTCCTCTTCTCGCCATTGCAGTTGGACTCAGCAGCCCGGCGCGCACCGCGTGGCTTTTGGGGGAAGACCCCGGCGGGCTGTGGCAGGAGGGCGGTGGCGGCGGCTGCGGTCGGTCGGAGAAGGGGACGCCGACAAGGTAAGCGTCAGTGTGGCGGCGGCCGGGCCCGCTCCCGCCTCTGCCCCTCCCCCCGGCCGCCCTCTTCAGCGAGTTCCTCGCTGAGGGTTCGCGGTGACAAGGTTGGAGGGGGTTCCGCGCTCGCCGCCTCCGCCCGGTGCTCTCGCCCCGGCTCCTGGCCGTTCCTCCCTCGCCGGCCTCCCTCCCGCGCTCAGCCGTTAACTCTCCCCCATTGTGCGGAGGAAACAAAATGGCGGCGGCGGCGGCGGCGAGGGCTCGGTGCGCGCGCAGCCGCTTCCCCCCCCACGCGGCCCCTCGGCCGGCGGCGGCGCCACGCGAGGGGGGTGCGCGCGCACCGGGCTCCGGGCCGCCGCCTCCCCCGGGCCAGGCTTTGTTGCAGTCTGCCGGAGACGCATGCACGTGCCGGGAGCACACACCCCCTCCGGCCCTAAGCATCGCGGCCGGGCGACCCCCTTTCCTGATCCCTTCCCTACTCCCTCCTCCTCTTTGTCAAGGTCCCGCCCCCGGTTGCAGGAGAGTCCCAGGTTCCCGAGGCGGGAAACGTCGCCTCCTTTGTCCTTACTGGGCGCGGAGAGGCGGATCCCCTCCTTGGAAGCCCCTTCTTACGCGGATTGCAGAGGAAGCCTTTGTGGGTTCGTCGGTTCCCAAGTCTTTGATCAGCCATGCCTTTTCCCAGATCAGGGTTCAAACTTGAGAGGGTTTCAGCTTTCTTTTAGCTTATTTGTTTTCGTTGTTGAATGTTGTTCCAGATTGCTAGTATTTGTCTCCCCTGGAACGGCATTCTAGTGCGATATTTGAGTACAAGCGTGAGCCCCGAAACGTGGATACTTAAAACCCCTTTCTACCTTTTATTTCCTCACATAGTGGAGTGGTTGTGATTCTCGAGGTTACTCATGAGGTTCTGCCCCAGTTAATCTACTGCCTGAATTGTTTGGTTGTACGGCTGTCTGCTTGCTCTCCCCCAGTTCAGTGGCCAAATTTGGGGAGAGTAAGGGATCTCTTCACATTTCCAACATTGATTGCAAGTTATTGCTTAGGTGACATGGATCAACAACGAAGCGTCAGTTTCAGTGGTCTCCTTTTCTGGACTCCGGTATTTCAGTGATGCTGAATCTCTTTCAAGGTTTTCCTCCCTTAAATGAGTGGTGTGATGGCATATTTGTGGTCCACATGGAATCGCAAGGCGCCATCCGAAGTTAGGATTCAAATTTAGGACTCGAAGCTGTCTTTTCCTCAGGTATTTGTGGTTGGGGATGTCCATGGATTGCTGAGAGTGCTGCCGCTATGCCTGTGCGTGATGCTTTGTGTATGGTCTCGTGGGATGTAGTTACAGCAGCCGCCCAGATTGTGAATGAAGTGTGGGAACCAGGGCCTCATTCACAGCTGGAAAACGGGGAGGCCGCAGGACACTGGCAGGTGCTCCTCTCCCTGTCCGGTGGTGCCAGGGCCTCTTGCCTATGTGGGTGGCTCCTGGTCCCTGGGATTTGTGAATGGAATCTGTGGAGGCCTCTGTGTTGTTTGGAATAGTCTGTAGTTTAGATTAGGGTCTGTGATGACTGCCAGGCTTGGCCTTGCGGCCACCAGGCAGTATTTTTCAGTATTCCTATCTTCCTGGAGCTGAGCCACCTCTTCCTGTAGGAGAGGTGCCTAATTGTTTGTGGGTTTTTTTTTTTCCTGATTGAACTTGTTCGGTGCCTCTAGGCAAAAATTCCTTTTGCTCTTTCTAGTATTCTTAGAATCTTGGAGGCCCATATTCCTGAGCATGAGGAATCTAACTCTCCTTCTTGTTTTTCTTAAATTCTTCATGTTGAATAAGACATTGAAGGACAGATGCCAATATTTTGATCGCATAGATGTATACAGTGCTCCCTGGTTAAGGCCTCAGGTAGGGGAAGGTAGAATCAGTGATGGGGAAGGAGTCTTCCATAAGTCAGTCCTTTTTCTTTAAGTAGACAGTAGACCACGTTATTTATCTTATAGGCTGTAGCAAGATGTGGGGGTTAGAAGTATTTAGTCAGTGTTCTTTGGGCTGGGGCCCCTTCTCTTTATGGACTACTTTCATTCTCTTTCTCAGTTTGTTTTGATTACCTTTCATTGCCCCAGAGGAGTGATTCCTTCATTCATTTATACCTCTTGGAATTGCCATCCTGCTACATTTTGTCAGCAAGTTAATTCATCTTGTGGAGTTGTGTTTTTTGTTTGTTTTGAGATGGAGTTTCACTCTTGTTGCCCAGGCCTGGAGTACAATGGCACTACCTCAGCTCACGGCAACCTCAGCTTCCCGGGTTTGAGTGATTCTCCTGCCTCAGCCTCCTTAGTAGCTGGGATTACAGGTGCCTGCCTTCACGCCCATCTAATTTTTATATTGTTAGTAGAGATGGGGTTTCACCCTGTGTTGGCCAGGCTGGTCTCGAACTCCTGACCTTGTGATCTGCCCGCCTCGGCCTCCCAAAGTGCTGGGATTACAGGCGCCGGCCACCACTCTTGCCTTGGATGCTTTTTATCTTAGCAAAGTCCTGGCAGATTTCAGTGCCTTGTCCTTACTGGTGTCATGTCCTTGAAAGATTTGATTTGGGAGATTTGGAATCAGAGACAGATAATGGATTTGAGTGGCATCTTCACACAATAAATAAAGAGATTTTCAGCTGGTCTTGGTGGCTGATGCCTGTAATTTCAGCATTTTGGGAGGCTGAGATGGGCAGATCTCCTGAGGTCAGAAGTTCGAGACCAGACTGGTGGACATGGTGAAACCCAATCTCTACTTTTTTTTTTTTTTTTTTTTTTTTTGAGACAGAGTTTCACTCATGTTACCCAGGCTGGAGTGCAATGGCGCGATCTCGGCTCACCGCAACCTCCGCCTCCTGGGTTCAGGCAATTCTCCTGCCTCAGCTACCTGAGTAGCTGGGATTACAGGCACGTGCCACCATGCACAGCTAATTTTTTGTATTTTTAGTAGAGACGGGGTTTCACCATGTTGACCAGGATGGTCTCGATCTCTTGACCTCGTGATCCACCCACCTCGGCCTCCCAAAGTGCTGGGATTACAGGCGTGAGCCACCGCGCCC
>NW_022437749.1:24727-26373 GCF_009761245.1 Sapajus apella
TTTTTTTTTTTTTTTTTTTTAAGACGGAGTTTCGCTCTTGTTACCCAGGCTGGAGTGCAATGGCATGATCTCGGCTCACTGCAACCTCCGCCTCCTGGGTTCAGGCAGTTCTCCTGCCTTAGCCTCCCGAGTGGCTGGGATTACAGGCACGCGCCACTATGCCCAGCTAATTTTTTGTATTTTTAGTAGAGACGGGGTTTCACCATGTTGACTTGGATGGTCTCGATCTCTTGACCTCGTGATCCACCCGCCTCGGCCCCCCCAAAGTGCTGTGATTACAGGCGTGAGCCACCGCGCCTGGCCTCCATCTCTACTAAAAATACAAATATTAGCCGGGCATGAGCACCTGTAGTCCCAGCTACTCAGGAGGTCAGGCAGGAGAATTGCTTGAATCCTGGAGGCGGAGGTTGCAGTGAGCTGAGATCATGCTGTTGCACTCCAGCCTGGGCAAAAAAAGGGTGAAACTCCGTTTCAAAAAAAAGATTTGGGGCCTGAGAGGCATGCGGCAAACTTTAGTTTCCTGCTGAAGCATTTGTCCATTGCATCTGAAACAAGTAGGTTGCCCGGCTGTTATATAGAGTAAGTTGGTATTGAAATGATTGTGAAAGCAGGATAGGCAGGAACCTCATTGGTGTACTGATTTTGAAGAAATTTTTATGGTGTTTATGATCTGTTAAATACTTGTGAGACTTTTCCATGAGAATACTTCACAGGTGATTCTGTTATAAACAGCAGTTAAAAATTCACATACTTTTAGCATCAAATATATTCAGGCGTCTAGTAAAGGTGATGTCCAGTTAAAGTTTAGTATTTTTGGCCGGGCGTGGTGGCTCACGCCTGTAATCCAAGCACTTTGGAGGCCAAGGCGGGCGGATCACCTGAGGTTGGGAGTTCAAGACCAGCCTGACCAACATGGTGAAACCCCCCATCTTTATAAAAATAAAAAAAAGTTTAATATTTGTATTTATTTATTGTTTTGAGACAGGGTCTCCTTTTGTCACCAAGGCTGGAGTGCAGTTGTGTGATCTCGGCTCACCGCAACCACCACCTCCCAGGCGCAAGAAGTAATCTTCCCACCTCAGCCTCCCAAGTAGCTGGGACCACAGGTGCATGCCACCACACCCGGCTAATGTTTTTGATTTTTTTTTGTAGAGACAGATCTTTCCACATTGCCCAGGCTGGTCTCAAACTCCTTGACTCAAGCAATCTGCTTGACTTCAAAAAGCTGGAGTTATAGGAGTAAGCCATCACTCCTGGCCAGAATTATAGTTTTTTTATCTTCTCATTAAATGTCTACATAGTGAATAAACTGAGAATGTAGCTACTAGGTTATTATTTAACAATTTTTTAAAATCCAAGTTTATCTTTTTGTAGAGACAGGGTCTCAGTATGTTGTCCAGGCTGGTCTCAAATTCCTGGGCTCAAGTGATCTTCCTCCTGCAACCTTTCAAAGTGCTAGGATTTATAGATGTGAGCCACTTTGACCCCTGGCACTAGTTTTAAGGCAAAAATGTGTTTACTGTCGAAGGGCCATTCTCTTGAGGAATATATGGTGACTGTGAATCATTTAATCACACAGTTGAATGTGTATTCTATTAAAGCATGTAAATTTGCTCTAAATTATTTTTATAATTTTAAGTGACAGT
>NW_022437750.1:0-12828 GCF_009761245.1 Sapajus apella
ATCGAGACCATCCTGGTCAACATGGTGAAACCCCGTCTCTACTAAAAATACAAAAAATCAGCTGGGCATGGTGGCACGTGCCTGTAATCCCAGCGACTCAGGAGGCTGAGGCAAGAGAATTGCCTGAACCCAGGAGGCGGAGGTTGCGGTGAGCCAAGGTCGTGCCATTGCACTCCAGCCTGGGTAACGAGAGCAAAACTCCATCTCAAAAAAATAAATAAATAAATAAATAAATAATAATAATAATAATAATAATAATAGAGGCAGGGTCTCCCTATATTGCCCAGGCTGGTCTTGAACTCCTGGGCTCAAAGGATCCTCCTGCCTCAGCCTCCCAAAGTGCAAGGACTACAGGCATGAGCCATTACGCCTGGCCAGCTCCACTGACTTACATTGACAAATGTTTATCAAGCAGCTACCGAGGCCCTGGGAGTCTCCAGATTGCTAGGGGTGTAGCAGTAAATGGGACTGGGTGTAGTGAGGATGTATGCATTAGGCTGAGCGCAGTGGCTCACGCCTGTAATCCCAACACTTTGGGAGGCTGAGGCGGGCAGATCACTTGAGGTCAGGAGTTTGAGACTAGCCTGGCCAACATGGTGAAACCCCATTTCTACTAAAAATACAAAAATTATCCAGGTGTGGTGGTGGGTGCCTGTAATCCCAGCTACTAGGGAGGCTAAGGCAGGTGACTCACTTGAACCCAGGAGGCGGAGGTTACAGTGAGCCGAGATCGCGCTGTTGCACTCCAGCCTGGGCAACAAGAGCAAAACTGTCTCAACAAAAAGAAAAAAGAAGAAGGATACGGGCTTTAAACCTGGAAAGCACCCAAATAGGCATAAAATTGCAGCTGAACCAAGAGCTCAGGAGGGGTGCCCAGTGCTAGGAGGACATAAAATAGGCTCTAGGCCAGATGCAGGGGGGCACACGTAAAATCTGAGCACTTTGGGAGGCAGGCAGATTGCTTGAGCTCAGGAGTTTGAAACCATCCTGTCAACATGGCAAAGCCCCATCTCTACAAAAAAATACAAAAATTAGCTGGCTATGGTGGCACGTGCCTGTAGTCCCAGCTACTGGTGAGGATGTGGTGAAAGGATCACTTAAGCCTGCGAGGTCAAGGCTGCAGTGAGCTGAGGTGGTGCCACTGCACTCCAGCCTGAGCAACACAGTGTGTCCCTGTCTCCCCAAAAAAAAAAAAAAAAAGCGGGCTCTGTATGTCACGGGTGGCTTCCTGGAAGTGGTGGAACTTGAGGACTTGCTCTTTGAGCTGAAAGCAGAAGGCTGATGAGGCATAAATTAAATTTAGGGCAATAGCACATGCAAAGGTCCAGGGGTTAAAGAAAGCAAGAGTGAGGCTGGGTGCGGTGGCTAATACCTGTAGTCCCAGCACTTTGGGAGGCCAAGTTAGGTGAATCCCTTAAGCCCAGGAGTTTGAGACCAGACTGGGTAATGGGCAATGTGGCAAAAACCCATCTCTACAAAAAATACAGTGGTTGGCTGGGCACAGTGGCTCGCACCTGTAATCCCAGCACTTTGGGAGGCTGAGGTGGGTGGATCATGAGGTCAGGAGTTTGAGACCAACCTGGCCGGCATGGTGGTGTGTGCCTTAATCCCAGCTACTCATGAGGCTGAGGCAGGAGAATTGCTTGAACCCAGGAGGTAGAGGTTATAGTGAGCCAAGATCGAGCCAGTATACTCTAGCCTGGGCAACAGAGCAAGACTCCATCTCTGGGGTGGGGGAAGGGGGAATTACAGAGGTTAGCTGGGCATGGTGGTACACATCTCTAGTCCAAGCTATTCCAGAGGCTGAGGAAGGAAGATCACTTGAGACTAGGAGGCAGAGGTTGCAGTGAGCTAAGATCGCACCAGTACACTCCAGCCTGGGCTACAGAGTGAGACCCTGTCTCAAAAAAAAAAAAAAAAAAAAAAGGGCAGGGGAGAGTGGCCCACACCTGTAATCCCAGCACTGTGGGAGGCTGAGGCAGGTGGATCACCTTAGTTAGGAGTTTGAGACCAGCCTGGTCAACATGGTGAAACACCGTCTCTACTAAAAATACAAAAAAAAAAAAAAAAATCAGACTGAGTTTGGTGGCTCATGCCTATCATCCCAGCACTTTGGGAGGCCGAGGTGGGCAGATCACCTGATATCAGGAGTTCAAGACCAGCCTGGCCAACATGGTAAAACCCTGTCTCTACTAAAAATAGAAAAATTAGCCAGGTGTGGTGGTGCATGCCTGTAATCCCAGCTACTTGGGAGGCTAAGGCAGGAGAATTGCTTGAACCCAGGAGGTGGAGGTTACAGTGAGCCGAGATCGTGCCATTGCACTCCAGCCTGGGTAACATGAGTGAAACTCCGTCTCAAAAAAAAAAAAAAAAGAAGAAGAGAAAGAAAAAGAGAGAGGGAGAGAAGAGGGCTGTGTGGATGGTGGGGCCCGGCCGGCAGGGGCGAGGAGTTAAGATGTCGTTATTCCAAAGAGAGTTTCTCAGCAGAGGAAGGACGTGATCCCAGCATAGGAGGCACATAGTGGGTGGGGGTTGCTCTGGGAAGGGCACAGAACAAGGACAGCTTGTTTCTCCTCACCCAGACGGTGATCATCGGCTCCTACCTGATTGCACACGGTTTCTTCAGCGTCTATGGCATGTGTGTGGACACGCTGTTCCTCTGCTTCTGTGAGTGACCCCTCACCCCAAATCTTGCGGGGCCCCGAAACCCTCCTTTCCACTGGGCATCACATCCCCCTCCAACGGGGCAACATGATTGCCTGCCCCCAGCTTCCCCGGGGCTTGGCTGGCCCTCGTCCTGGGTCCCCAGCCCGTCTTCTTGGTTTCCTTTTGCACTTAGAAGCAGCTTTGACCTCCTGTCCACTGACCCAGGCTGCAGCCCAGACGCTGGCCTCAAGCCCTCGCTTTGCAGTTTCTGGCTTTGATGGGGGGGTGGATCTGTGGCTGCCACTAACTCTGGTCTCTCCATCTGTTTTTGTTTTGTTTTGTTTTTTCTTCTCTCTTCCTCACCTCCATGCCTGCTGGCTTCCCTGTTCTTCCCTGCCTCTCTCTTTCCCTCCCTTCCTGACCACCCCATTTTCCCCCTGCCGGTTCCTGGGGGGAGCCCAGGTGAGGACCTGGAAAGGAATGACGGCTCTCAGGAGCGACCCTACTTCATGTCGCCCGAGCTGAGAGACATCCTGTTGAAGGGGAGTGCGGAGGAGGGGAAGCGGGCAGAAGATGAGGAGTAGACAGGGAGGGAGGCTGGCGTGGGGGCCAGGTTTCTTCCGTGTAGATTGGGGGTGCATGAAGCGGGAGGCTTCCTGGCCTGGGATTGTGGGGATCCTGTGTGTCCCTCGGAGCCCATCACAGTCCGCCCTTCTCTGGTCCCAGTGTGTCTGCTTTCTAACCCTCTGAGGCTTCTCTGTGACCCTCGTCCACCCTCCCTGTCCCCGGTGGCCCCTGCCTGTGAGCTCCCCTCATGCCTCCTGCTCTGGGACCTCTCTCCACAGTGGAGGACCTGGAGAGGAATGATGGCTCGGCCGAGAGGCCTTACTTCATGTCTTCCACCCTCAAGAAACTCTTGAACAAGACCAACAAGAAGGTAGCGGAGTCCTGAAGGCCCCGTGCTCCCCACTTCTCGTGGAGCCTCATGCCGCAGGGTGCTCAGTAGCAGGGTGTGTTCCCCCGACCCCTTGGGCTCACCCAAAGTCCTATCACTGCCGCTCTGCCCATCCCCATGAGCCAGATCCCACCAGTTTCTGGACATGGAGAGTCTGGGGTATCTCCTTCTTATGCCAAGGGGCGCTTGGAGTTTTCACAGCTGCCCCTCAAGACTGCGAGAAATGAGTTCAAATCCAGTGGGGCCTCTTGATGTCCGGGATGTTGTCCGACCACCGCAAGCTCCCTCGTACTTCCGGTTCCCACTGACATGACAACGGGCCAGACCACAAGGATAGTGTTTGTGTCTGAGGGAGCTGCTGGCCACAGTGAACACCCACGTTTATTCCTGCCTGCTCCAGCCAGGACTGACCCCCTTCTCCACACCTGAACAGTTGGCGTAAGAGCCACCAGAAGCATTTCTTTATTATTTTTTAACCTGGACGTGCATTAAAGGGTCTATTAGCTTTTTTTTTTCCATCTGTCTCAACAGCTGAGATGGGGCCGCCAAGGAGTGCCTTTCTTTTGCTCCCTCCTAGCTGGGAGTGGCTGGGGTGGGAGTGTGTGTGCCCAGGTGGGGGTGTCTCCTGGCTGGGAAGGAGGGAGAGGGAGGGACATTTTTACGGAGGTGGTTGGCAGTGGGGAGGAGGTGGTTGGCAGTGGGGAGCGGGCTGGAGAGGAGATCACTAATAGCTGTTTAATGGAAACCTGCTGGGCTGGATGGAGTTAGGCTGAATTTCCCGACTTCCTCTGCCAGTTATTGACACAGCTCTCTTTGTAAGAGAGGAAAGAAACAACCACCCAAGGGATGATTTCAGGGGGAAAGGTGGAGGGCAGATGCCCGGGGCAAACCGGGCCCCTCTGCCCACGCACCTCACTTGATGATACTTTTGCCAAACTTGTTGAACTTGGGGGACCTGGCTTCCCAGTGGCCCCTTTGCCATATTCCAAAGCCCCCTCAGACTTAACATCTCTGCTCATCAGCACTGTCCCAGGATCCTGGAGAGGGAGAACCCCGGCCCCAGGAGGAAGGGGGGCGGTCTCCCATTTCCTGTACCTGCGCCAGCCCTGCCCCCACTGCGTCTGCACAACCCTGCGTGTAACTGCATTCCAACCACTAATAAAGTGCCTATTGTACAGGTCCAGGCCTGGAGTGTTTGTGGGGGGCAGTGAGCCAGTGGGTGGCTGGTGGGGGGGACCCCAGCTTCCCAGGCTCTCGAATTCTCTGAGCTGGGGCAATTCTCTCAAAAGGAAGGAGGAGGGGGCAGGAAACCCACTGGCTGCCGGCGGCTCTGCCTGAATTCCAGCCTTCAGGCAGCTCAGATTTCCCCTGATTAGGCCCTAATCCCTGGACTTCAGAAGGCACAAGCAGCCTGCCCACCTCCCCCATCACCCATCCTGGACACCCCGCCCCTAGGCCTGCTCTCTCCCAGGGCCCAGGCACCTGAGGTCCTGCAGTCACTGTGCTCGCCAGATACTTTGGATCTGTGAAGGGATGGCCCTCAGGATGGACCCTGCTACCCACAGGCTCGCTACTGCCCCCTGGTGCCAACTGCCTGTCTCAGTCGCCTCCAGACGATCTGCCCCAAGATTTTAACCGTCTCCACCCTCCCCTCTAGGGAAATTTTTCTTCAATAGCCGATTTTTTTTTTTTTTTGGGGGGGGAACAGTCTTGGCCTGTCACCCAAGCTGGAGTGCGGTGGTGCAATCTCGGCGCACTTCAACCTCCACCTCCTGGGTTCAAGCGATTGTCCTGCCTCAGCCTCCCGAGTAGCTGGGATTACAGGCGCACACCACCACATTTGGCTGATTTTTGTATTTTTACTGTAGAGACGGGGTTTCGCCATATTGGCCAGGCTGGTCTCGAACTCCTAACCTCAGTTTATCCACTCACCTGGGCCCCCAAAGTGCTGGGGTTAAAGGTGTGAGCCACCACCCCCAGCCTTTTTTTTTTTTTTTTTTTGAGCCATGGAGACAGGGTCTCACTCCGTGGCCCAGGCTGGAGTGCAGTGGTGCAGTCATGGCTCACTGCAGCCTCAACCTTCCCAGGCTCAGGTGATCCTCCCAGCTCAGCCTCCCAAGTAGCTGGGACTACAGGTGCACACCACCACACCTAATTTTTGTATTTTTTTTGTAGAGATGGGGTTTTACCATATTGCCCATGCTGGTCTAAAATTCCTGGTCTCCAGTTATCTGCCTGCCTCAGCCTCCCAAAGTGCTATCTACAGATTGCCCAACAGGAAAGGGGCTAAGAAGTCTTTTTTCTTCTTTTTTTTCGTGAGATGGAGTCTCCCCCTGTGGCCCAGGCTGGAGTGCAGTGGCATGATCTCAGCTTACTGCAATCTCCCAGCTTCAAGCGAATCTTGTGCCTCAGCCTCCTGAGTAGCTGGGATTACAGGTGTGAGTCACCACATCCAGCTAATTTTTGTATTTTTCGTAGAGATGGGGTTTCACCTTGTTAGCCAAGCTTGTCTCAAAATCCTGACCTCATGTGATCCACCTGCGTCGGCCTCCCAAAGTGCTGGGATTACAGGCATGAGCCACTGCACCCGGCCTGCATTTTGTTTCCATGAAGGCATTTGAACCCAGGTCTTGGCTCCAGAGCCCCCAAGTTCTACCCTATACTGGCACTGACCCCTTCATCAATGCCTTTGTTCCCCTGGATCCTTTGAGTCTGGCATTTTCTTTAGCCCCAGCTCCCTTCCCACCAAAAAATAGCTCCTGACTTGGCCAGGAGGCACAAGAATCACTCGAACCGAGGAGGTGGAGGTTGCAATGAGCTGAGACTGCCAATACCTTCCAGCTTGGGTGACAGAGCAAAACTCTGTCTCAAAAAAAAAAAAAAAAAGCTCCCAAACCCCACTTGTTTCTGTCCACATTATCAGTTCCCAGACCCCATCATCACTGAGCTGAGGTAGTACCACCCTGCCTCCTTGGTCCCCAGCTCCTATTCCCATTCCCCCAATAGGGGCAGGGAGACACTTGCAAACATCAGAGTGAGGCCATGCCCCTCCTCTGCTCAAGAACCTTTCATGGTTCCCACTTTACCCACGTCAAATCCCAAGTCCTCCTTGCAGCCCACAGGCCCAGCACCATCTGCTCTGTCACCTCCTACCTGTATCCCCCTTCACTCTCCCACGCACTCACGTACTCCAGCCACTCAGATCCCAGCACTGATGCTTGATATGCCTTCCATTTTTCTTTCACCTCTTTGCTTCCTTCTACTTCCAACTTGGGGATCACCTCCTCCAGGAAGCTTACCCTGCTCACCTAAAGTTGGCTCTCTGGGTGACAATCTTTTTCTCCTTAGCACTTGCCACCATCTGTCATTACATAACTTATGTGTCTTTTCACTCACTGTCAGCCTCCCTAACCAGAATGTCAGTTCAAAGAAGACACAAACCTTGTCTTTTGTTTACCACCTTATCCCAGGGTGAGCCAGAGTGCCTGATACACAGCAGACATACCGTACATGCACATGGAAGAGCTGAATGAATAATATGGGTTTATTTATTTATTTAGAGACAGGGTCTTGCTCTGTTACCTAGGCTGAAGTGCAGTGGAGCAATCTTGGCTCACTGCAACCTCCACCTCCAGGCTCAAGTGATCCTCCTGCCTTAGCCTCTCCAGCAGCTGGAACTACAGGCATCCACCAATGCATGTACGGCTAATATTTGTATTTTTTGTAAATGGGAGTCTTACCATGTTCCCCAGGTTGATCTCAGACTCCTGGGCTCAAATTCTCCCAAAGTTCTGGGATTACAGGCATGAGCCACTGCTCTTGGCCTGATGTTAAGGGTTTAACCTGCCTGGCACCAGGAGGAAGTGCGTAGTGTTAGCAATTGTTACGCATTAATTATACCTGCCTCTAAGCCCCAGTCTTTTTGTTTTGTTTTTCTTTTCTTTTTTTTTGAGACAGTCTCACTCTGTCCCATGCTGGAGTATAGTGGTGTGATTTCAGTTCACTGAAATCTCCACCTCCCAGGTTCAAGCTATTACCCTGCCTCAGCCTCCTGAATAGCTGGAATCACAGGCGTGTGCCACCATAACTGGCTAATTTTTGTTTTTAGTAGAGACAGGTTTCACCATGTTGGCCACGCTGGTCTGGAACTCCTGACGTCGTGATCCACCCGCCTTGGCCTCTCAAAGTGCTGGGATTACAGACATAAGCCACCAAGCCTGGCCCCCAAGTCTTCTTATTTATTTAGCGGTTTTTTTTTTTCTTTGAGACAGAGTCTTACTCTGTCATCCAGGCTGGAGTGCAGTAGAACAATCTCAACTCACTGCAGCCTCTGCCTCCCAGGTTCAAACAATTCTCCTGCCTTAATCTTCCGGGTAGCTGGGATTACAGGTGTGCACCATCAAACCCAGCTAATTTTTGTATTTTTAGTAGATATGGGGTTTCACCACTCACTGTGTTGGCCAGGCTGGTCTCAAACTTCTGACCTCGAGTGATCTGCCTTGGCCTCCCAAAGTGTTGGGATTACAGGCGTGAGCCACCGTGCTTGGATTTTTTTTTTTTTTAAGAGATAAAGTCTCAGCCGGGCTCAGTGGCTCACACCTATAATACCAGCACTTTGGGAGGCCAAGGCGGACAGATCACTTGAGGTCAGGAGTTCAAGACCAGCCTGACTGATATGGAGAAGCCTTGTCTCTACTAAAAATACAAAATTAGCTAGGCCTGGTGGCACTTGCCTGTAATTCTAGCTACTCAGGAGGCTGAGGCAGGAGAATTGCTTGAACCTGTGAGGTGGAGGTTGCAGTGAGCTGAGATAGTGCCATTGCACTCCAGCCTGGGCAACAAGAGCAAGACTCCATCTAAAAAAAAAAAAAAAAAAAAGAAAGAGAGAGAGATAAGGTCTCACTCTGTCACCCAGGGTGGGGTGTTGTGGTGCAATCATAGTTCACTGCAGGCTCGAACTCCTGGGCTCAAGTAATCCTCCCACCTCAGCTTCAGTAGCTGAGACTACTGGCAGGTGCCACCACACCCAGCTAATTTTTTTTTTTTTTTTTGAGATGGAGTTTCGCTCTTGTTACCCAGGCTGGAGTGCAATGGCGCGATCTCGGCTCACCGCAACCTCCGCCTCCTGGGTTCAGGCAATTCTCCTGCCTCAGCCTCCTGAGTAGCTGGGATTACAGGCACGCACCACCATGCCTAGCTAATTTTTTGTATTTTTAGTAGAGACGGGGTTTCACCATGTTGACCAGGATGGTCTCGATTTCTTGACCTTGTGATCCACCCGCCTCGGCCTCCCAAAGTGCTGGGATTACAGACTTGAGCCACCGCGCCCGGCCAATTTTTAAATTTTCTAAAGAGATGGAGTCTGGCTATATTGCCCAGGCTGGTCTTGAACTCCTAGCCTCCTGGCCTCAAGAGCTTTTTTTCCTGCCTCAGCCTCTCAAAATGCTGGGATTACAGGTGTGAGGCACCATGCCCCGCCCAGATCTCACCCTTATGTACCCAAAGCCTTCTGACTGTTGTGTGGGAAAAGCTCTTACAATGCAAGCATAGAGGCAGGGAGACCATTAACAGGGTACTGCACCAAACCAGGTAAGTGCTGATGGTGTGTTGCACTCAGGCAACCATAGTGAAGATAAAGAAAAGTGTTTCGGCCGGGCGCAGTGGCTCACGCTTGTAATCCCAGCACTTTGGGAGGCCGAGGCGGGTGGATCACGAGGTCAAGAGATCGAGACCATCCTGGTAAATATGGTGAAACCCCGTCTCTACTAAAAATACAAAAAAATTAGCTAGGCATGGTGGCGCGTGCCTGTAATCCCAGCTACTCAGGAGGCTGAGGCAGGAGAATTCCTTGAACCCAGGAGGTGGAGGCTGCGGTGAGCCGAGATCGTGCCATTGCACTCTCCAGCCTGGGTAACAAGAGTGAAACTCCGTCTCAAAAAAAAAGGAAAAGTGTTTCGATTTGAAATATGATTTAAAGATGGAGGCCAGGCAGAGTGACTCACGCCTGTAATCCCAGCACTTTGAAAGCCTGAGGTGGCTGGAACACCTGAAGTCAGGAATTCAAGACCAGCCTGGCCAACATGGCGAAAATCTCTCTCTACTGAAAATACTAAAATTAGCTGGGCATGGTGGTACGTGCCTGTAATCCTAGCCACTTGGGAGACTGAGGCAGGAGAGTCGCTCGAACTCAGGAGGCAGAAGTTGTGGTTAGCTGAGACTGCACCACTGCACTGCAGCCTGGGCGACAGAGAGAGGCTCTATCTCAAATAAACAAACAAACAAACAAAAACAGAGAAGGGCCTGGCGCGGTGACTCATGCCTGTAATCCCAGCACTTTGGGAGGCAGAGGGGGCGAATCATGAGGTCAGGAGTTCAAGACCAGTCTGGCCAACATGGAGAAACCCAGTCTCTGTCTCTACAAAAAATACAAAAATTAGCCGTGTGTGGTGGTGCACGCCTGTAATGCCAGCCACTCAGGAGGCTGGGGCAGGAAAATCACTTGAATCCGGGAGGCAGAGGAGGTTGCGCCACTGCATTCCAGCCTGGGCAATGGAGCGACACTCTATCTCAAAAAAAAAAGAGGGGGGGCAGGTACAGTGGTTCATGCCTGTAATGCCTGCACTTTGGAAGGCTGAGGCAGGCAGATCATGAGGTCAGGAGATAGAGACCATCCTGTCTAACATGGTGAAAACCAATCTTTACTAAAAATACAAAAAATTAGCAGGCATGGTGGTGCCCACCTGTAATCCCAGCTACTTAGAAGGCTGAGGCAGGAGAATGGCTTGAACCCGAGAGGCGGAGGTTGCAGTGAGCCAAGATCACACCACTGCACTCCAGCCTCATCTCAAAAAAACAGAAACAAAAAACAGAGAGGGTCTTTGGATGAATGAATGAATGGATGAACTAATGAATGGAGCATAGTGTGAAAGGACACATGAAGTTGAACATATGTCCTGGGAGTACAGCCTGCCAGCCCAGTTGCTCCCAAAAGAAAGATCCTATATTCTCAGATGATCAGAGGCAAGGTCTAGAGGTGCCTCTCTTGCCATCTATTTTGGTGAGATGCCATCTCTGAGCCAGTCATCAGGTTGGATGAGACGGATTACAGGTGCGTGCCTGTAATCCCAGCTACTTGAGAGGCTGAGGCAGGAGAATGGCTTGAACCCGGGAGGTAGAGGTTGAAGTGAGCCAAGATCCTGCCACTGCGCTCTAGTCTGGGTGACAGTCTCAAAAAAAAAAGTAATAATAATAATAAAAGATGGCAGAGAAGTGGCCAGAGGGACTTCAGGGCCCCAGGGAGGTCCTGGAGAGGTGAAGGTAAATTTAAGGGGGTCAAGGTCCTACATGTGTTCCAAATATTGGCGTCAGTGTGCCTGGTCCTGGGATTTTTTTGCCACAAGTGTCAACATCCTGGAGCTTAAATGATGTGGCTCACTTTTACTCCATAATTTTTTTTTTTTTTTTTTTTTTTTTTTGAGGGGGGGTTTCGCTCTTGTTACCCAGGCTGGAGTGCAATGGCGCAATCTCGGCTCACCGCAACCTCCGCCTCCTGGGTTCAGGCAATTCTCCTGCCCCAGCCTCCTGAGTAGCTGGGATTACAGGCACACACCACCATGCCCAGCTAATGTTTTGTATTTTTAGTAGAGATGGGGTTTCACCGTGCTGACCAGGATGGTCTCGATCTCTTGACCTCGTGATCCACCCGCCTCGGCCTCCCAAAGTGCTGGGATTACAGGCTTGAGCCACCGCGCCCGGCTCATAATTTTTTTTTTTTGTCTCCCGGGTTTAAGCAATCCTCCTGCCTCAGCCACTTGAGTAGCGGGATTACAAGCGTGAGCCACAATGCCTGGCTAATTTTTGTATTTTTAGTAGACATGGGGTTTTGCCATGTTGGCCAGGCTGGTCTTGAACTCCTGGCCTCAAGTGGTTTGCCCACCTCAGCCTCCCAAAGTGCTGGGATTACAGATGTGAGCCATTGCGTCTGGCCATTTTTAAAAACTTAAATAATTGTGGTGGCTCACGCCTATAACCCCAGAACTTTAGGAGGCCAAGGCCTGAGGTCAGGAGTTTTGAGACCAGCCTGGCCAGCATGGTGAAACCCCATCACCACTAAAAAAAACCCGAAAATTAGCCAGGCGTGGTGACAGTTGCCTATAATCCCAGCTCTCAGGAAGCTGAGGCAAGAGGATCCCTTGAACCTGGGAGGTGGAGGCTGCAGTGAGCTGAGATTGCACCATTAAACGCCAGCATAGGCAACAGAGTGAGACTCTGTCTCAAAAAAAAAAAACAACCCAGAATTGAGGTACAATACACATAGCATAAAATTTGCCGCGCTCTCCACTGTGCCTGGCTTATGTTTAATTTTTTGAGGAACCACCAAAATGTTTTCTGGCTTCATGCTTTGGCTCCACTTTCTTCTGGGTTGGCTTAATTCCCTGCCAAGTTCCTTTATCTGGGTATATTCCCTGCCTCCAACCACACTATACTGTGATGGTTAATTTTAGGTGTGAACTTGGCTAGATTAGAAAATACCCAGATTTGAGCTGTGATGTGGTAAAAATAAGACAAAGAAAAAAAATAGTGACTGGGTGCGGTGGCTCAGGCCTAGAGTCAGCACTTTGGGAGGCTGAGGTGGGCAGATCACTTGAGCTTAAAGACCAGCCTGGGCAACACGTGGAAACCTTGTCTCAACAACAAAAAAAAACACGAAAATTAGTAGGGTGTGGTGGTCGTGTGCATGTTGTCCTAGCTACTTAGGAATATGAATCGAGATGGTCACTTAAGCTCAGGAGGCTGAGGGTGCAGTGCGCTGAGATCACACTACTGTACTCCAGCCTGGGCGATGGAGCAACACCCTGTCTGATAAAGCATTACCATCCAATCTGTTGGGGATCCAATAAAACAGAAAAAGGAGAGAAAGGGCCGGGTGCAGTGGCTCACACCTGTAATCTCAGCACTTTGGGAGGCCAAGGTGGGCAGATCATGAGGTCAGGAGTTCGAGACCAGCCTGACCAACATGGTGAAACCCTGTCTCTACTAAAAATATAAAAATTAGCTAAGCATGATGGCACATGCCTGTAATCCCAGCTACTTGGGAGGCTGAGGCATGAGAATCGCTTGAACCTAGGAGGCAGAGGTTGCAGTGAGCCAATATTGCACAACTGCACTCCAATCTGGGTAACAGACTGAGACTCTGTCTCAAATTAAAAAAAAAGAAAAAAAAAAAG
>NW_022437750.1:17828-24623 GCF_009761245.1 Sapajus apella
TCACCGTGTTGACCAGGATGGTCTCGATCTCTTGACCTCGTGATCCACCCGCCTCGGCCTCCCAAAGTGCTGGGATTACAGGCTTGAGCCACCGCGCCCGGCTAAGACAGCACTTTTAAGGAAGTTCTGAGGCCGGGCGTGGTGGCTCACGCCTGTAATCCAAGCACTTTGGAGGCCAAGGCGGGCGGATCACCTGAGGTCGGGAGTTCAAGACCAGCCTACCAACATGGTGAAACCCCGTCTTTAAATTAAAAATTAAAAAAAAAAAAAAAAAAAAAGGAAGTTCTGGTTGGATTGGGCACCAGTTCAAGAGGTAACAATCACAATCATGACTGTTTCTGAAGCTTGAACTCCATGCCAGGTGCTGAAGCAACCCCTTAAGTTTGGCTAACTCTGATCAGTCCTCCTCCAAGTCAAAACCTAGGAGGTGGCCGGGCGCGGTGGCTCAAGCCTGTAATCCCAGCACTTTGGGAGGCCGAGGCGGGTGGATCACGAAGTCAAGAGATCAAGACCATCCTGGTCAACATGGTGAAACCCCGTCTCTACTAAAAATACAAAACATTAGCTGGGCATGGTGGTGTGTGCCTGTAATCCCAGCTACTCAGGAGGCTGAGGCAGGAGAATTGCCTGAACCCAGGGGGCGGAGGTTACGGTGAGCCGAGATCGCGCCATTGCACTCCAGCCTGGGTAACAGGAGAAATCCGTCTCAAAAAAAAAAAAAAAAAAAAAAAAAAACCTAGGAGGTTTGGGTTTGATCCATAGACTGCGCTTGTCATCATGACCCTATCTGTCCTTTACTGTGTTTGGGGTCCCTGGGGCAGGAAACGCCTTAATGGACTGGATCTTCAAAAGCATTTTAAGGGCCGGGCGCGGTGGCTCACGCCTGTAATCCCAGCACTTTGGGAGGCCGAGGCGGGTGGATCATGAGGTCAAGACATCCAGACCATCCTGGTCAACATGGTGAAACCCCGTCTCTACTAAAACTACAAAAAAATTAGCTGGGCATGGTGGCGCGTGTCTGTAGTCCCAGCTACTCAGGAGGCTGAGGCAGGAGAATTGCCTGAAACCAGGAGGCGGGGGTTGCGGCGAGCCGAGATCGTGCCATTGCACTCTCCAGCCTGGGTAACAAGAGCGAAACTCCGTCTCAAAAAAAAAAAAAAAAAAAGGCATTTTAAGTCATCTTGGGCTCTCGGGAGTTGGAGTTACAAAACTAGTAACCATCCTTCTTCTGCCACTTGGCAGCGCTGTTAGCTCAAACGAGTCACTAAACCACTGACCAGTTCCAAAAAAAGCGTCTAGGCTGTTAATAGCATTCATTATTATCACAGTGACCTTGAACAATTTAAACTTACTTTAACCAATTGTTTGTTTTTGTTGAGACAGGGCCTCACTTTGTCTTGCCTAGGCTAGAAAGCAGTAGCACTATCTCCGCTCACTGCAGCCTCCACTTCCTGGACTCAAGTGATCCCCCGACCTCAGCCTCCTGAGTAGCAGAGACTACAGATGTGCGCCACCATGCCCAGCTACTTTAACCAATTTTATCTGTATGCATGCCCCAATCATCTTAACCAAACCTTTCTTCAATTTCCAGCTCTATTTGTGAGATAGATCTGAGGCATAGGAAATGAAGTTAAAAAGCCAGGTGCAGAATAACTTACCAAGGTATGTGAAAAACAAGAATACAATTATGCATCTCTGAAAATAAAACAACTCTGTAGAGTTACACAAAAAACTGTACAATGGCTCCTAAGAGGGAGGGAACTGGGTGTCTGAGGGACAATGATTTTGTGCTTTCATGTCTTTGGCATATTTGACATATTATGTGACTATTCTACCTATTTAAAATCCACAGTAAAATGTAACTAAAATAGAAGAGGGTACAGCATACACTCATTTCTTTTTTACATATATATATATATATATATATATATATCTGCATGAAGAACTTTTTTTTTTATTGCATTTTCGGTTTTGGGGTACATGTGAAGAACATGCAAGATTCTTGCATAGGTACACACGTGGCAGTGTGATTTGCTGCCTTCCTCTTCCTCCCCTTTTTTACTTTTTTTTTTTTTTTTTTTGAGACGGAGTCTCGCTCTGTTGCCCAGGCTGGAGTGCTGTGGCACAGTCTTGGTTCACTGCCACCTCCACCTCCCATGTTCAAGCGATTCTCCTGCTTCAGCCTCCCGAGTGGATGGGATTACAAGCGCTTGCCACCACGTCCGGCTAATTTTTTGTATTCTTAGTAGAGACCGTGTTTCACCATGCTGGCCAGGCTGGTCTCCAACTCCTGAAGTCAAGTGATTCGCCCGCCTCGGCTTCCCAAAGTGCTGGGGTTACCGGCGTGTCACCTCGCTCGGCCAGGAAACTCATTTTCAACATCTCCTTACTCTTTTTTTTCCTTTATTTCTTTTCTGGAAGAAAGCTAAGCCTTGAAGCATTTTGCTCTTCTTGCTCCAAATCCTGGCAACGTTTGAACCAACAGACGGGCATCTGTCAAACCTGCCTACTTACTACGCCTGCGGAGCGCCAACCTGACCCTGGCAGAATGGGGTTTAGTTTAAGCACCGATTGTACATCAGGGACCTCACAAGGCGCCTGGGAATATTCAAGGACACCACCCTTATAAGGACAAGGCACTCGGTCACGGGCGCCTTTACTTCGGAGCTCCGCACTGTTGTTGGCCGAGGGTCTGTTGAGTCCCAGCCCCGGCTTTCCCAGGAACTGGCCGTCAACTCTCTGGTGAGATCTTTCTGTGCCTGGCCTCAGTTTCTCCGTCAATGGGGGAGGGGAAAAGGGGCTGAAGGATCCCGACCAGCTCAGCTGTGGTCTTCAGAAACTATGGCCTGAGGAGGGTACACCAAAGCAAATCCGCGGGACGGAAGAACCCGGAGGCTCAGTGGCGCCGATCCCACGCAGCAACGAAGAGGCGCTGGACCTGGCTGTTCCTCGCACATATCTCTGACCTTCTTTGCGTCTTAAGGGCGATGCGGTGTGCGTAGCAACCCCCGCAGGAGCCCGAAAGTCTCCGGCGGAGATCCTGCCTCTAAAAAGGTACACATGGGCTAAAGCCTCTCACAGCCACTTCCGCCAACGTACTCACGGCGACGGGAGTAAAATGGCGGCTGCGCAGGCGCGGAATGTGGCAGGCGTGAGGAGGCTCCGCCCCTCACCCTTGTTTTCCATCACGTGGTAATGGCCGCTCTAAAACCGCCTTACCGAAAACTAGAGCGCAACCTCGTCACGTGACTGAGGACTCCCAATACGGCACAGGGAAGGCGCCAGAAATCCTTGTCAGATGGCGAAGGAAGCCGCTCACTTCGCCACTGTCACATGATCCAGCAACCTATCGAAAGCGGAGGGAAAGGTGAGGACGTCACGTGATCATCACGCAAACCACCAAGCTTGCATCACGTGATAATGCACGCCCCCACCCCTCCTTTATCTTTTTCCGCCTCTCCCTCTTATTTGGGTTGGGCCTGCGTCGGGGCGCAACGCGGCGTCAAGGGGGCGGGGCCTCGGCAGGTCACGTGTTCCCGCACCTCCCCGTCGCGCGCCCGCCAGCCCGCCCGCTCGCCCCCGGCCCGGACTCCTCCTCCTCTTCTCGCCATTGCAGTTGGACTCAGCAGCCCGGCGCGCACCGCGTGGCTTTTGGGGGAAGACCCCGGCGGGCTGTGGCAGGAGGGCGGTGGCGGCGGCTGCGGTCGGTCGGAGAAGGGGACGCCGACAAGGTAAGCGTCAGTGTGGCGGCGGCCGGGCCCGCTCCCGCCTCTGCCCCTCCCCCCGGCCGCCCTCTTCAGCGAGTTCCTCGCTGAGGGTTCGCGGTGACAAGGTTGGAGGGGGTTCCGCGCTCGCCGCCTCCGCCCGGTGCTCTCGCCCCGGCTCCTGGCCGTTCCTCCCTCGCCGGCCTCCCTCCCGCGCTCAGCCGTTAACTCTCCCCCATTGTGCGGAGGAAACAAAATGGCGGCGGCGGCGGCGGCGAGGGCTCGGTGCGCGCGCAGCCGCTTCCCCCCCACGCGGCCCCTCGGCCGGCGGCGGCGCCACGCGAGGGGGGTGCGCGCGCACCGGGCTCCGGGCCGCCGCCTCCCCCGGGCCAGGCTTTGTTGCAGTCTGCCGGAGACGCATGCACGTGCCGGGAGCACACACCCCCTCCGGCCCTAAGCATCGCGGCCGGGCGACCCCCTTTCCTGATCCCTTCCCTACTCCCTCCTCCTCTTTGTCAAGGTCCCGCCCCCGGTTGCAGGAGAGTCCCAGGTTCCCGAGGCGGGAAACGTCGCCTCCTTTGTCCTTACTGGGCGCGGAGAGGCGGATCCCCTCCTTGGAAGCCCCTTCTTACGCGGATTGCAGAGGAAGCCTTTGTGGGTTCGTCGGTTCCCAAGTCTTTGATCAGCCATGCCTTTTCCCAGATCAGGGTTCAAACTTGAGAGGGTTTCAGCTTTCTTTTAGCTTATTTGTTTTCGTTGTTGAATGTTGTTCCAGATTGCTAGTATTTGTCTCCCCTGGAACGGCATTCTAGTGCGATATTTGAGTACAAGCGTGAGCCCCGAAACGTGGATACTTAAAACCCCTTTCTACCTTTTATTTCCTCACATAGTGGAGTGGTTGTGATTCTCGAGGTTACTCATGAGGTTCTGCCCCAGTTAATCTACTGCCTGAATTGTTTGGTTGTACGGCTGTCTGCTTGCTCTCCCCCAGTTCAGTGGCCAAATTTGGGGAGAGTAAGGGATCTCTTCACATTTCCAACATTGATTGCAAGTTATTGCTTAGGTGACATGGATCAACAACGAAGCGTCAGTTTCAGTGGTCTCCTTTTCTGGACTCCGGTATTTCAGTGATGCTGAATCTCTTTCAAGGTTTTCCTCCCTTAAATGAGTGGTGTGATGGCATATTTGTGGTCCACATGGAATCGCAAGGCGCCATCCGAAGTTAGGATTCAAATTTAGGACTCGAAGCTGTCTTTTCCTCAGGTATTTGTGGTTGGGGATGTCCATGGATTGCTGAGAGTGCTGCCGCTATGCCTGTGCGTGATGCTTTGTGTATGGTCTCGTGGGATGTAGTTACAGCAGCCGCCCAGATTGTGAATGAAGTGTGGGAACCAGGGCCTCATTCACAGCTGGAAAACGGGGAGGCCGCAGGACACTGGCAGGTGCTCCTCTCCCTGTCCGGTGGTGCCAGGGCCTCTTGCCTATGTGGGTGGCTCCTGGTCCCTGGGATTTGTGAATGGAATCTGTGGAGGCCTCTGTGTTGTTTGGAATAGTCTGTAGTTTAGATTAGGGTCTGTGATGACTGCCAGGCTTGGCCTTGCGGCCACCAGGCAGTATTTTTCAGTATTCCTATCTTCCTGGAGCTGAGCCACCTCTTCCTGTAGGAGAGGTGCCTAATTGTTTGTGGGTTTTTTTTTTTCCTGATTGAACTTGTTCGGTGCCTCTAGGCAAAAATTCCTTTTGCTCTTTCTAGTATTCTTAGAATCTTGGAGGCCCATATTCCTGAGCATGAGGAATCTAACTCTCCTTCTTGTTTTTCTTAAATTCTTCATGTTGAATAAGACATTGAAGGACAGATGCCAATATTTTGATCGCATAGATGTATACAGTGCTCCCTGGTTAAGGCCTCAGGTAGGGGAAGGTAGAATCAGTGATGGGGAAGGAGTCTTCCATAAGTCAGTCCTTTTTCTTTAAGTAGACAGTAGACCACGTTATTTATCTTATAGGCTGTAGCAAGATGTGGGGGTTAGAAGTATTTAGTCAGTGTTCTTTGGGCTGGGGCCCCTTCTCTTTATGGACTACTTTCATTCTCTTTCTCAGTTTGTTTTGATTACCTTTCATTGCCCCAGAGGAGTGATTCCTTCATTCATTTATACCTCTTGGAATTGCCATCCTGCTACATTTTGTCAGCAAGTTAATTCATCTTGTGGAGTTGTGTTTTTTGTTTGTTTTGAGATGGAGTTTCACTCTTGTTGCCCAGGCCTGGAGTACAATGGCACTACCTCAGCTCACGGCAACCTCAGCTTCCCGGGTTTGAGTGATTCTCCTGCCTCAGCCTCCTTAGTAGCTGGGATTACAGGTGCCTGCCTTCACGCCCATCTAATTTTTATATTGTTAGTAGAGATGGGGTTTCACCCTGTGTTGGCCAGGCTGGTCTCGAACTCCTGACCTTGTGATCTGCCCGCCTCGGCCTCCCAAAGTGCTGGGATTACAGGCGCCGGCCACCACTCTTGCCTTGGATGCTTTTTATCTTAGCAAAGTCCTGGCAGATTTCAGTGCCTTGTCCTTACTGGTGTCATGTCCTTGAAAGATTTGATTTGGGAGATTTGGAATCAGAGACAGATAATGGATTTGAGTGGCATCTTCACACAATAAATAAAGAGATTTTCAGCTGGTCTTGGTGGCTGATGCCTGTAATTTCAGCATTTTGGGAGGCTGAGATGGGCAGATCTCCTGAGGTCAGAAGTTCGAGACCAGACTGGTGGACATGGTGAAACCCAATCTCTACTTTTTTTTTTTTTTTTTTTTTTTTTGAGACAGAGTTTCACTCATGTTACCCAGGCTGGAGTGCAATGGCGCGATCTCGGCTCACCGCAACCTCCGCCTCCTGGGTTCAGGCAATTCTCCTGCCTCAGCTACCTGAGTAGCTGGGATTACAGGCACGTGCCACCATGCACAGCTAATTTTTTGTATTTTTAGTAGAGACGGGGTTTCACCATGTTGACCAGGATGGTCTCGATCTCTTGACCTCGTGATCCACCCACCTCGGCCTCCCAAAGTGCTGGGATTACAGGCGTGAGCCACCGCGCCC
>NW_022437750.1:24723-26368 GCF_009761245.1 Sapajus apella
TTTTTTTTTTTTTTTTTTTTAAGACGGAGTTTCGCTCTTGTTACCCAGGCTGGAGTGCAATGGCATGATCTCGGCTCACTGCAACCTCCGCCTCCTGGGTTCAGGCAGTTCTCCTGCCTTAGCCTCCCGAGTGGCTGGGATTACAGGCACGCGCCACTATGCCCAGCTAATTTTTTGTATTTTTAGTAGAGACGGGGTTTCACCATGTTGACTTGGATGGTCTCGATCTCTTGACCTCGTGATCCACCCGCCTCGGCCCCCCAAAGTGCTGTGATTACAGGCGTGAGCCACCGCGCCTGGCCTCCATCTCTACTAAAAATACAAATATTAGCCGGGCATGAGCACCTGTAGTCCCAGCTACTCAGGAGGTCAGGCAGGAGAATTGCTTGAATCCTGGAGGCGGAGGTTGCAGTGAGCTGAGATCATGCTGTTGCACTCCAGCCTGGGCAAAAAAAGGGTGAAACTCCGTTTCAAAAAAAAGATTTGGGGCCTGAGAGGCATGCGGCAAACTTTAGTTTCCTGCTGAAGCATTTGTCCATTGCATCTGAAACAAGTAGGTTGCCCGGCTGTTATATAGAGTAAGTTGGTATTGAAATGATTGTGAAAGCAGGATAGGCAGGAACCTCATTGGTGTACTGATTTTGAAGAAATTTTTATGGTGTTTATGATCTGTTAAATACTTGTGAGACTTTTCCATGAGAATACTTCACAGGTGATTCTGTTATAAACAGCAGTTAAAAATTCACATACTTTTAGCATCAAATATATTCAGGCGTCTAGTAAAGGTGATGTCCAGTTAAAGTTTAGTATTTTTGGCCGGGCGTGGTGGCTCACGCCTGTAATCCAAGCACTTTGGAGGCCAAGGCGGGCGGATCACCTGAGGTTGGGAGTTCAAGACCAGCCTGACCAACATGGTGAAACCCCCCATCTTTATAAAAATAAAAAAAAGTTTAATATTTGTATTTATTTATTGTTTTGAGACAGGGTCTCCTTTTGTCACCAAGGCTGGAGTGCAGTTGTGTGATCTCGGCTCACCGCAACCACCACCTCCCAGGCGCAAGAAGTAATCTTCCCACCTCAGCCTCCCAAGTAGCTGGGACCACAGGTGCATGCCACCACACCCGGCTAATGTTTTTGATTTTTTTTTGTAGAGACAGATCTTTCCACATTGCCCAGGCTGGTCTCAAACTCCTTGACTCAAGCAATCTGCTTGACTTCAAAAAGCTGGAGTTATAGGAGTAAGCCATCACTCCTGGCCAGAATTATAGTTTTTTTATCTTCTCATTAAATGTCTACATAGTGAATAAACTGAGAATGTAGCTACTAGGTTATTATTTAACAATTTTTTAAAATCCAAGTTTATCTTTTTGTAGAGACAGGGTCTCAGTATGTTGTCCAGGCTGGTCTCAAATTCCTGGGCTCAAGTGATCTTCCTCCTGCAACCTTTCAAAGTGCTAGGATTTATAGATGTGAGCCACTTTGACCCCTGGCACTAGTTTTAAGGCAAAAATGTGTTTACTGTCGAAGGGCCATTCTCTTGAGGAATATATGGTGACTGTGAATCATTTAATCACACAGTTGAATGTGTATTCTATTACAGCATGTAAATTTGCTCTAAATTATTTTTATAATTTTAAGTGACAGT
>NW_022437751.1:0-4537 GCF_009761245.1 Sapajus apella
AAGGGCTTGATAGAGGGAATTTACACCTTTTTGTCCTTTCCTTCTCTGTGATAGGTGAGGCCACATCGTTCACCCCTCTAAAGATGCTGCAATAAAGCAACATCTTGGAAGCAGAGAGCAGCCCTCACCAGACAACTGAACCTGCTGATACCTTGTTCGTGGACTTCCAGCCTTCAGAGGTGTGAGAAATAAATTTCAATTGTTCATAAGTTACCCAGTCTTAGGTAATTTGTTAGAGCCATACGAAGACACAGACTTGACTAATACAACATATTGATGGGAAAAAATGACGATACGATGACTTTCAGAAGAAAAGTGACTGACTTAACACCAAAGAGTAATAAGCAAATGAGCTGGTAAATACTAGCTGTTAAGATATGCAAAATAACTAAACTAATAGCAATTTTCAAAAGGACAAAACTAAAATAATGAATAAAAACTAAGGTAAAAGATGTCTTTTGTGAGAGGAAGACAGAAAAACCATCAACCTTAGATTTTGTTAAATAAGTAGGAAAAAAACTACAAGTAATCAATAAATGAATTGAAAACTCAAATGAATTTGTAGCTAAGGAAGGAAAGAAGCAAAGTTATAATAAAGTGAAAATATGATTGCAAAAAATACCAAAATGTATCTTTAATCACAATAGGTGTAAATTTGCTATACTGGCTAATTAAAAGATAGAAAACCTCAAATTTTATTAAAAACCAAATGAAACACAATTATATATCAAAATATAATGACCAAATGTTGAATGTAAATGAATGATAAAATATTCCAAGAAGACAATAAGACCAAAAGCTGGACACAGGTATACTAATTTTATATAAAATAGACTTTAAGGCAGAACACATTCTTTTTTTTTTTTTTTAATTGTACTTTAGGTTCTGGGGTACATGTGCAGATCATGCAGGATTGTTGCATAGGTGCATACATGGCAAGGTGGTTTGCTGCCTCCATCCCGCCGTCCCCTATATCTGGCATTTCTCCCCACAGAACACATTCTTAAATGAAATACAGAGGTTTGTTGCAAAATGAAAAGGAAGAATTCACCAGGAAGAGAGACTACTTGCCTATATGCACCACCAACAAAACCCCAAAATAGATCAATAAAATACATTTTCTTTTAATGAACAAAATTAAAAGAAAAATTAAGACATCCACAATTTTTGGAAAGAAATGTTAATACTTCTTTCGAAACTGAGAGTAAATAGTCTTGTCCTCTTTGTTCACCCCCAGTCATAATTGCAAGAATGGTGTCTTGCTCTCACCGGGCATCCAATAACGCACCCAACTAAAAAAGAAGAAAGGAATACGTGACTGGTTGAGCCCCAGCCAGAAGGTCATTCTGATCCGGTTCAGAGCTCACCCTTGCTGGTTGAGGTCCCTCCAGCCTGTATGAGACAAGCTGGGTGCTGCCAGGCCCCACAACTGGTCCCACACCCCAGCTTCCCCCAGACCTGGCACCTAGGACCCTGACTATGGCCCCGTCCTGACCCCAATTCCCAAGATCTGTCTCAAGAAACAAGATGGGATGCAGGGTCAACCTCACTTCCAGCCAGTCCTTGTCTCAGGCCTTTGCCCTGATAACTAGGCCCCCACCATGTCTTGCCCTACTCACTTTTTCATATTGCTCCGCCACACCATCCTCTGGGCCTGACATCATACATGTGAGCTTCTGTTGTAATTAACATTGTTATTCATTCAGCAGTTGCCATGGGCCAGCACAGGACTGGGTTCTTTACATGCATTATCCCTGGTTCTTACAAGGAACCTGTGAAGTAAATAGAATATTTAAATGGGAAAAATTATTTGGTCCACGTCAACCTCAAACCCAATTTCCTAGATAAACCTAATCCATTAATACAATTAAAATAACATGCTAACATGTAAAATGCTGAAAATATTGCTTTCTGATCACTAAACAATCAATGATTATTACCAAGGAACTACATTTTGTCAATAATGAGACATCTCAGTGCCAGCAAAGATGTCTGCTTGTCAACAAAGATGTCAAAGATGTTTGTTTTGTGAACACTCGGAGATCTTCAAAAGTCTGCAAGACACACTGATAATGTCCCATTTGTATTTCAAATGTAACTCAACCTTTTTCTCATGTGGTTTTGTTTTCTGAAGGTATAATTTACATAGAGAGAAGAGCCTAAATGTTCAGTTTTTTATATGGTATGCAGTCATACTATAAGCATGTGTCCTTCCCAGGCAACATCCCCAAGCCCTCCAAGAAGGGAGCTTTCAGGAATTGAGTTTTGTTCCCCCAAAATTTATATATTGAAGCCCTCACTCCCATTGTGGCTATATAGTCATGCATCTCTTAACAGGGATATGCTCTGAGAAATATGTTGTTAGCAGATTTTGTCATTATACAAGCATTATGGAGTGTACGTACACAGACCTAGATGGTGCAGCCTACTCCACACATAAGCTATATGCTCCTTGGCTAAAAACCTGTACAGCAGGTTGCTGTACTGAATACTGTAGGCAATGGTAACACAATGTATTTGTGTATCCAAACATATCTAAGCAGGCATGTCAAAGTATAGTAAAAATATTAAAGATAAAAATGATCCACTTGGATGGACCACTTACCATGTATGGAGCTTGCAGGACTGGAAATTGCTGTGGGTGAGTCAGTGAGTGAGTGGTGAGCGAAGGCCTAGGACATTACTTCACACTACAAGAAACTTAAATACTGCACACTTATGCTACACTGAATTTACTTTTTAAGTATTTTTTCTTTCTTCAATAATAAATTAACCTTAGCTTGCCGTAAATTGTTAGGGTCATTGACAATTCTAAATTGTCCCAGTCTGAGTGAGTGTGGGTGTGGGTGTGAGTCCCTACCTTGTGTCCTGTGTTGGCAGGATAGGCTCCAGCCATTCATGACCTTGACCTGGAATAATTGAGTAAATAATTATTCCATTTGTTTTAATTAGTTTTTCTTAAATGTACATATAGCTCACATTTATTTCAATGTTTAATATTTGAAGAGTTTTGAGTCTTTATTTAGAAGTTTGGTGATGTTTTTGTGACCAGAAATATGCCATAGGAACTTAAATATTGTTTATACCAATTAGCCTTATAGGGAAGTTGGTTTTGTTATATGTCATTTCACTGAAGGTCACAGTTGCCAAGAACCTATCAATGACATTAAGTGAAGGCTTACTGCCCAATAAACTTTTTGGTTTTTCCTGGAGTCAGAAAAAAAAATTTTTTGTTTACTTTACAGACTTTTTAATTGCTTTTAAGTTTCCTGTTGACACACATAATTTTACATATTTATATTAATAAAATGTAATGATCAAGTCAGGGTATATGGCATGTCCATCACCTTGAATACTTATCATTTCTGTCTGTTGGGAACATTTCAAGTCCTTTCTCCTAGAAGCTTTAAAATACACAAATTATCGCTAACTATAGTCGGCTACTCTGCTATTGAATATTAGAACATATCTCTTCTATATAACTGATTCAGTGTACCCATTAACCAATCTGCATTATCCCCTCCCACACAACCTTCGTGGCCTCTGATAACTATCAATCTATTCTCTACTTCCATGAGATCAAATTTTTTGACTCCTGCATATAAATGAGATCATGCAACATTTGTCTTTTGGTGCCTGGCTTATTTCACTTAATATAATGACCTTCTGTTTGATCTCTGTTGCTGCAAATGACATGATTTCATTTTTTTATAGTCAAATATTATTCCATTACAGTCAAATGGGGTATATACACCCCATTTTCTTTGTTTATGTATCCATTGACAAACACTTAGGTTGATTCCATGTCTTTGCTATTGTAAATAGTGCTGCAATAAATCAATATCCAAGTGCTGGTATCTCTTTAATATACTTACTTATTTTCCTTTGGATAAATACCCAGTCATGGAATGACTGGATTATACTGTCGTTCTATTTTTTGTTTTTTGATAAATCTCCATACTGTTTTTTATAGTGGCTGTCCTAATTTCTAATTCACATTTCCCCCAACAGAGTATAAGAGTTCCCTTTTCTTTCTGTGTGCTTTTGGTTTTGGTGTCGGTGCTTTTGAGGTCTTAGCCATAAAATCTCTACCTAGACTAATGTCCTAAAATGTTTTCCCTAGGTTTTCTTGTAGTTTTATAGTTTGAGGGTCTTACATTTAACACTTTAACCCATTTTGAATTGATTGTTTATATGGTGAGAGATGGGGGGTCCAATTTCATTCTTCTGCATGTGGATATCCAATTTTCCCATCACCAGTTATTGAAGAGGCTGTCATTTCCCTAAGGCATGTTCTTGGTGCCTTTGTCAAAAACCAGTTGGCTGAAAATATGTGGATTTATTTCTGGATTCAGGATTCTGTTCCATTGGTCTATGTGTCTGTTTCTATACCAATACCATGCTGTTTTGGTTACCATAGGCTTGAAATGTATTTTGAAATCAGGTAGTGTGAAGGGCTTCCAGCTTTGATATTTTTGCTCAGGTTTGCTTTGGCTATTTAGGCTTTTTGTTGTTGTTGTTTGATATAAATATTAGG
>NW_022437751.1:4637-5580 GCF_009761245.1 Sapajus apella
TAATTCTGTGAAAAAATAATATTAGATTGGTAATTTGATAGGGATTGCACTGAATCTAGATTGCCTTGGGCTGTATGGTTATTATAATGAAATTAATTCTTCAAATCCATGTGAATGAGATATCTTGCCATTTGCATGTATTCTTTTCAATTTCTTTTATCAGCATTTTGTAGTTTTCCTTGTAGAGATTTTTTGCCTCCTTGGTTAAATTTTGTCCTAGGTATTTTATCTTTCTTGTAGCTATTGTAAAAGAGACTGCCTTCTTGACTTCCTTCTTGGCTAGTTCATTAATGGTATGCAGCAAAGTTACTGATTTTTGGAATGCTGCCATTGTGTCCTGCAACTTTACTGAATTTATTTATTAGATCTAAGAGGTTTTTTTATGGGGTCAAGTTTTTTTCTAGATATAAAATCATATCATCAGCTATGCATGATGGCTCACACCTATAATCCCAGAACTTTGGGAGGCCAAGGAGGGTGGATCACCTCACCTTAGGTCAGGAGTTTGAGACCAGTCTGGCTAACATGGTGAAACCCCGTGTCTACTAAAAGTACAAAAATAAGCCAGGCATGGTGGCACACACCTGTAATCCCAGCTACTAGGGAGGCTGAGGCAGGAGAATCACTTGAACCTGGAAAGCAGAGGTTGCAGTAAGCTGACATCATGTCACTGCACTCCAGCCTGGGTGACAAAGTGAGACTCTGTCTCGAAAAAAAAAAAAAAAATCATATCATCAGCAAAAAGGGACAGCTTGACTTCCACTTTTCTAATTTGGATGCCCTTTCTTTTTTTTTTCCTTTTATTTTATTGCATTTTAGGTTTTGGGGTACATGTGAAGAACGTGCAAGATTGTTTCATGGGTACACATATACATGTGGCAGTGTGATTTGCTGCCTTCCTCCCCATCACCTACATCTGGCGTCTCTCCCCCTGCTACTCTCC